>NW_016107843.1:913259-958657 GCF_001604975.1 Cebus imitator | reverse complement strand
AAAAAAAAAAAAAAATTACATAAGCAAAGATCATTCTGTCTTGGCTGTGTATACAGTTTTGTAACCCCTATTACAAATTTTGACACCTTATAGTATTTGTCAGAGATAAGTGTAAAATTGCTTGATTAATAAATGCAAACAAAAATGTATACTGGCAATTCTTAAGACATTTCTAATATTACTTTACCAATAATTTTGAAGCTAGCTTATTTACTTGTTATATAAACATGAAAAAGCATTTGACTAGTCTTCTCTTTTTTTCCTGATAGAGTATTTGATTCAAGCACTTTTATTTTCTTAAGCCAATTAATTAGAGCTCTTTTATATATTTTCAGTAGTGTAACACTGTGTATAGAACACATAAATACATAGATGTATTAGGCATGCCAATAGATGTACATCTTATAGATTCATAAAGACTTGTTTTCCCCTTAGACTTTCAAATTCTTGATAACCTGTTTCACAACTCTAGGCAGTTGTCAGCTAAATAGCCTTAAATTTGCATATTAAGGAAACAACTCAGGTCAAAATCAAATAGCAAAATTTACATCGTAAGGTAGGGAGAGAAAAAGTCTGATGTGCTAGAGGGAAATTAAAACAGATTTAATTGCCAATTAAAATTATAAAAATTATAAAGTCTTTTAAAATATATATGCACACACATACAAAGATCCTGTAGCTTTTACTACAGAACTTTAGCCATGCGATAAATACAAATTCACCTGTTTACAAAAAAAAAAAAACCTGTTGGATCCAAACAGTGGTTTTTATCTTAATAGAAAAACAACAGCAGATTTAAAGCATGCAGACAAGAAAATAGAGAGAAAGGGAACTTGGGAACTCTTTAGTTTTCAGATCAACCTCAGGGCTCATTTTCCTTAATGTAAATGTGCCCAAGACCATATTACTTCCATTTTACATCTATTAAACCTATGGAGTGCTGCAAAGAGGGTCATTCTCCTTGTTTTCTCCCCATTCTTAGATTATTTGTTTTCTACGTTGATCTTAAAAGGAGGAACTGAGCTATGGCCTAGAGTTTTGTGTGGTGGATCAATGCGTGCTGCTTGCGGGCAGGACTCCACAGTGTTTCACCAGAGTCATTTCCACCCTCCTATGTGTCTCAGTTTCTCTCTCCAGAGGTCTATGACCTCTGAGAGAGCTTAAAATGCCAGGTGACCAGCCCTTACATGCGTTTCCTGGATGAGCTATTTTTTTTAAAAAGCAATTTTTGTTGGGAATTTCCCTGTAGGGCCACTGTACATCGTGGAAGGGTCAACCCTCCAGACAGGCCCATGAGGCCCCTGGTCATCCAGGAGTGCCTTTTAGCTGGGAGGAGCAAAATGGCCTTTCTGTCTGGAGCTGAGAAAACTCTGCCTCTCATTTACCAGTGAAAGCAACAGTTCAGTTCCTCATGCAAATGCACAAAGACAAGCCAAATTGAGGTTAATTTGGGGAGAAAAAGCAATAGGGAAGACCCTTTAGAATGTGTCTCCGAACTAGAATTAAGATCCTTAAACAACTTCCTAGGAGAAAAGAAAAAAACAATAGCCAAGACCACTTCCTGTAAACTGTGCTCAGCCACCCCTAAGTTTGTAGCTCTCATTCGCCATTACACACACCAAGGGCAAATCCTCTCACAGTACAAGGTAATCTCTGGTACCCCCAAAGAGGCCAGGTTATGCCATACAGAAAAACAGAACTTTAGACCTAAGAAGAATCTGCCTATGACTCTTGAAACTCCAAAGAAAACAGAACTCCTCAAAAGGGGTGGGTGGTCCCTTTCTTCTGAATTATTTAAAGGGGTTGATATCATTAGAAGCCTTCTGTAGATTTTTTGGTACTGCAGATGGCAAAGGGGGAAGGCAGTATAGGGTGGAAGAAAAGTAAATGAAAGAACATTTGTTTCTTTTAAGACAAGAAGCAAACACAGAAACCAAGTGCATTTTTTCCCTCTTTTGCAGCTGCAAAGAGTTAGCCAAATTAGACAGGATTTGTCACTCATAATTTGGAATTCTCACTCAGATTTGACCAAGTCAGTTAGAGTTGGTCAAATCTGATGGGAGAAAGACCAGAACAAACAATAACAGCAACAATAACAACAACAACAACAAACAATATGATCACTGAGTGCTCTAATAAGGGGAAATTAAGACAAGCTGGCTGTTAAACTTTAGCCAAGATGAAACTCCAATTCAGCTACTTACCTAGGGATGGGTCTCAGGCTGAAGACTGCCCTCTACCATCCTAGAAGCAGAAAAAAACCCTCAAACTTGTCCTCCCTGCCAGGAGTGAGCTCAAACTCCATAAAGGAGTTACCCACCTTCCATCATTATGGAAGCTGAAAATCTTGTCTTTCTTGTTGGAAGCAACTAAAACTCTAAAAAAAAAAAAAAAAAAGGTGGTGGGGGGAGAGTTGTACAGCAAAATAAACGATTTTGACCAAATTTTGGGAGATCAGGGGTTCTCTGGAATGGGTGCTCCCAGACCTCAGCAAATTGTCCTCTTGGTTTGAGCCATAAAGTTAGCTCATGCTGGTACCAAGCACTGATAGGAGATTTGGCAAAGATCAGGGCTACCTCCACTCAGAATCCCTCCATGGTTACCAAAATGTGAACCCTGAATATCTGAGACAGGTCTCAGTTAATTTAGAAAGTTTATTTTGCCAAGGTTGAGGATGTACATCTGTGACACAGCCTAAGGAGGTCCTGGCGACGTGTCCAGGGTGGTCAGAGCACAGTTTGGTTTTATACATTTTAGGGAGACATGATACATCAATCAACATATGTAAGATGAACATCGGTTTGGTCCGGAAAAGGCAGGATAACTCAAAGCAAAGCAAAGGCAGAACATCTTAAAGCAGGAAGGAGGCTTCCAGGCCATAGGCAGATAAGAGACAAATGGTTGCATTCTTTTGAGTTTCTGATTAGCCTCTCCAAAGGAGGCAATCAGATATATATTTATAATAAAATGGGAGACAGGTTTGTCCCAAGCAGTTCCCAGCTTAACTTTTCCCTTTAGCATAGTGATTTTGGAGCCCCAAGATTTATTTTTCTTTCACAATATGATTAGGTTAATTATGATTTGTCTTATAAACTTTCATGAACCCCTTTACTGATTATGAGGATATTGTGAATGAATTATCATTTACATGCTCCCATTGTGGAATGTAATCATAATTTTAGCAAAGGGCTTGCTGATTACTAGACTGAGAATCACCAAAGAAGTGAGATAGCATGTATGGAAGGGTTTGGAAGGCCTCTGCAAAGAGCAGGGAGAAGGGAGTGGGGAAAGATAAGGCAAAAGCACACAGAAATGAAAGAGTACAGTAGGTCCTCTGTACTTGAGGGTTCTCCATCAGCAGATTCAACCCACTGCAGATCAAAAGTATTTGAAAAAAATAATGAGAAATAAACATAAAATCCTAAGCCCCCCAACTGACTGAATGGACCTCCTCTTGGCCAAGGGGAACCCCAGTGAAATCTGAAAAATGTAATTCCTGGCCATGAAAGGAGAGGAGGTAAGACATGCCTCAGTAGGCCTTTTTCTTATTAATTTTTAACCAGAATTTTTTTCCTAAGGAGTAAGCAGAAATCAGCAGTGGAAAACCAGAAATGGACAACTCGTTCTTTTATCATTCTTAGCCAAGTATCTGGGGCTGTGACCATATTCTCCTTCCCGTTTGTGGTTTCAACATAGCAACTGACCAGCATTCCTTCCTGATAAGAAGCCACCAACCATGGAGTGCTTCTGGCCAATCTGCACAGGATGTGCAGTGAGGGTTTTCACGTCCTCTGCTTTGGAAGGCTGAAAACTCTACCTTCTGATCATGCTAACACACCATTTTTTGTACAAGTGACCCATGAAGAGGTATGAAACTCAACTGGATATATGTATGCTTCTTTCATAAATGCTCGTAAATCCTCCTATAGCTTATTAAATATGTATATTTACCCAACCCCTTCAGCACAAATTCCTATCTTATCCTTCCCTTCCTCAAAGTGCTTGCCCTTAGCTTTTGCTGGAAGCTATGCATCCCAGCCTGTGGGATGGCCAGCCTGAAGGCTGCAATGCTTTATGAGAAATACAGCTCTCCTTTCCAAATAAAAACCTTGTGATTCTTCAGTTGACAATAACAATACAACAATAAAAAATAATTCAAATAGAAATACAGTATAACAATTATTTATATAGCATTTATATTGTATTAAGTGTTATAAGTAATCTAGAGATAATTTAAACTATATGGGAGGATGTGTGTAAGTTATATGCAAATAATGCATTATTTTATATAGAAGACTTGAACATCCACAGATTTTGGTATTCTCTTGGAGTCCTGGAACCAATACCCTGTGGATATGGAGGGATGGACAACTATATTATGAAGTGTGGGTGTGACTGAGAACCAAATGACATTGCCTTAGTGTCACTGGTCAGTTGCCTGAAGAGTTTTGGGCTGCTTAAGCTGAGCTGGGAGGAAGAACCATTTTCTGGGGCCTATGCCTGTTAAAACTGCTCTTTCAGAATCTAGATGGTTCTAACAGAAACAGGTTCTATCCCCAGCCTGTTTGGAAATGCCTGGAACTTTTTCAACAAAAGCAGATTCTCTTCCTTGATGGTGGAGGAGTACAAAGGGAAACCAGGGAAAAGCACACATTTTGCTCAAGAAGGCTTTAGAGAAACAAAATCTGTGGAGAGAAAGTAAGTGAACACTATAGAATCAAAACAAAACAAAATCACTATTTATGAAGAAAAACTGGAAGGAAATAACAGTTGATATTATGGTGATGGGATCTGAGCTATATTTTCTTTATTCCAAATTTTTGGTGATGTGATTATATAGTAAGTTTTT
Organism: Cebus imitator; assembly: GCF_001604975.1. NCBI lineage: Eukaryota > Metazoa > Chordata > Mammalia > Primates > Cebidae > Cebus > Cebus imitator. The sequence goes on along the minus strand of NW_016107843.1, from coordinate 953,808 downwards.
CATTTTAAGAGAAAGTAATTCTGGCAGTTTGGGGTGGGTGGGTGTGTGTGTGTGTGTGTGTGTGTGTGTGTACTGGGGTAGGAGGTGGTGATCAAGCCCTAAAGTTGTAATCAGGGACTCTAGGTTAAAACTCAGCTCTGTTACCAGCTGCCCACTTCTGAGCTAGTTATTTAACCCCTCTCTGCCTTGGTTTCCTTATGTTGAAAGCTAAAATCAACATAAATTCCTGTTCCTGTGTTTAACAATACTGAGACCAGGCATATGTTCCTGTTCCCATGTTAAAAAATACTGAGAACAAACAAAAATAACAAGCTACTTGCTCTAGGAAACAATAGTTCCTAGAAGATAAGACTGTTAACTAGCTAAAATAACTCACTTATGAAGACTAACAGCTTATTCATAAAGACTCATTCTAGTCTTTTGCTGTGCCCACCAATCCAAAGCTAGTATGTCATAAACTCAGCCCAGTCCTAGATTTCCACCTTGTAAAATCCACCTTAAAATCATCCAACCCAGGCCCTAAAACTCTATAAAGATACTTCCAACTTACCCCTTCTGAGATACTACTAAGACTGTCAAGATGGTGTTCTTCCTTACCGCAGTGAGTCTGATCAGTATACCCCTCAGCTGCTTTGCATGGTACTATAATAGGTTCTTCTGGCAGGTGTTTTGAGGATTTGACAATATGTTAAAAGAGGATGGTTAGACTCTATACTCTCAGAAGTCCCTTTCTCACTTTCTTAGATTCATGTTGTTGACATTTTCTTCTTCTTGGCTCTCTTTCTGCCATGGATTCAGCCAATTTTACAAACTTATTTTTTTTCAGGCTTTATTATTTTTCTTTTTTCTTCCTTAATTTGAAAGTGCAATCCAAGCTGGGCATTTCAGAGGAACAGCCACTGGTAGGTTCTAGATGCAATTAAGAAGCTGAAAGATGGATAGTGATGATGGTTGAACAACAGTGTGAATGTATTTAATGCTACAGAACTGTACAATTAAAATGGTAAAAATGATAAATTTTACTTTGTATATATGTTTTACCAGAATTTTTTAAAAAGAAGAAGCTAAAGGCAATTTCCTCTTTCCAGTATTTATACTGGCACCATAGGATGCCAGGAAAGGGCTGCTGGAAACTTTTCCTCCTTCTAGGTTAAAAAACATATACATAAAATGTACAGGTCTAGAGCCTGTTAGAGTAAGAAGGTGCTCAGTGTGTCCAGCCTCCTCCTCCTTCTTCTTCTCCTCCATCTCTTTCTCCTTCTTCTCCTTCTCCAGGGAAGAGTAGGAGAGGCAACATTTTCCTTCCTATTCCTGTTTAGCTGGATTTCAAACCTAACAGTATAAAGACAGAGTGGGTAAATGCCTAGAACCTGATTCAGGAGAGTCTTGGGTCAGTATACCCTCTATTCTGACTCAATTTTTGCACTGGTGGATTGGGGTACAATGACAGGAAGGGTAACATTATGGTTAGACCAATGTCAAGCTTAGGGAGAAGGTAAATGTAACTTGAGGGGAGGTAGATGTAGTCAGAAATAGCAGATATAAGCAATATATCTGAGTATCAATTTTTCTTTGTCAGTAGAAGCGTAAGGAATACACAGATTATTTTATGTACCTATAAGCTCGATAAATCTGGCATTTCTAGCTCTCACCAAAAGGTCCATCGAGTATCAGCTATATAATTTGTGGGGCCCAGTGTACAATGAAAATGCAATCCTTTGTTCAAAAAGCAGTGAAAAAATGCTGTTAAAAGTACTTAAAATATAAAGCTTTTCTCCTTCATCCATGGTCATTCTCTTTGGACTTTCATGATGTTCTTTTAATCTGCTATTTAATGTGAAGAAAAATTAAAAATTTAAATTATTAGCATGAATTTTACCATTCATCTTTGTACTGTGCAATGGCAGTTTTAAATGCAAATATAAGAGCATTTAAGTCATATGTGGAATAATTAAATGCACAATTTGTATTTTGTAGTTTTTATGTGTTTATGTATTTCATTCTTACCAGAACAGTGGGAATGCTGCAAAAGAGGAACCATTTTTATTCTCCTTCTTGATGCACACACATTCTACCAACAGTCTCTACCTTTAGCTTACTGATGAGTAAGGAAGAGTTGAAAGGAAAGGAAAAGGTTTGCAAAGACAGGGCAACCCTTTTCCTTTCCTTCTATGTTATCATTTTCTAGGGAAGTGGTAGGTTAACATGGAGGAGTAATATGAGTAAGAAAATATATGACAGAGTCCCTTGGTCATTCATGTTTCTGAGAATGTCACTGCTTTCTTTCTGTGTTTAAAGCAAATTCTAGTTTGTATAAAACATGATCTCTCAGGACTGTCAGCAATCACACTTATTTACTCATGGATGTAACACACTTACCTTGTACTTGCTGTGAGCCTCACTGAACTCTCATGCATTGTGGGCCCATTGGAATTCTGTGCTCATGGAGCATCACAAAAGCAGTATCTGAATGTGGTGGCAAGAAATGGTGGACCCACATGTAGTATGTATCTCCTCTGCTCATGATCCATTGAAGTCCCATTGGACATCTACAAAACATAACCTCAAATATAAAATGATTAAGAATTTCAAGATGGTGACAGCAGAATATCAAACCAAGCCTGAGGTCTTTCTGAGTGTGGGGCTCGATGGGACTGAACAAGTTTTGAGTTCATGAAGTGGGCCCTGGACCCATCAGAGTATGAAATTACATCTGAAAAAAATACTAACCTGACTCAAAAATCCCCATAAAAATCAACTTTATTTTTACTAAAATTTTCTTGAGATTAGTGAGGAGAGGGTGTCAAAGCACACCACCAGGTAAAATTTCCCACAAATCCTTTTATGTTTCTCTCTCACCAAAGAGAGCTCTTTGAGGCTGTTGGCAGGCTCTGGCGCCTGGAGTTCCAGGCATTAGGATGAATGAAGGGGAAAATGGCCTGGATTGGTTTATAGCTAGCACCCCTAATTGATCATAAGCACTTGCTTCCCTAAAGAAGCCAGTTGTCTAAGGAGAACCAGTTGGGATGGACTGAAGGATTTACTTCCCTTTACTTCATCAGAATGGCTAGTCCATTGTTCTCTTAATGGACATATAAGGCAACTGAATTAATTTTTGTAAGTTTTGAGATAAAAGGGTGGGGTGAGAAGGAAAACAAATTAATAACTCTTTAGGGTATGATGCACATGGAAGTTCATCAGTGGCCCAAAGTGAGTGCCTCCACTGGGATTTGAAACCACCTCTCTCTCTACCTCTAATGCTGAGCTCTTTCCACTTGATTGTGCTGGTTCCCATAAAAGGGAAGGCAAGTCTTAAGCAACCACTGTATGCCAGCCATGTGGAAGAAATTTTTTGTGGCAGCTATGTAATGGAGGTATTATGAGTTCCCATTTTCCTGATGAGGAGACAGAGGCGGTAAGGCTAAGCACCTTGCCCAAGGTCACAGAGCAAGTGTGTGACAATGCCAACACCTATGTCATTTCTGAATCAAAAATTCATGTTTCCTCAGTTTGCATGAGGTAAGGGAAGAACCTAGCTCTTCTAGCTTCCCCTTCATTAGTCTGTTCAGAATATCAGGCTTCTTCCATCATTAAATCATTTTTGGTTGATTGATTGATAGACTTTAAAGGGCTGTACATTGCTTGCCCAAGGATATAGGACTTGACGTGGAGGAAGGAAAAGGTGTTCCACCAATCACCTCTTAAATTCAAATTTTCAACAGCCAAGCCCCTTCTTCAGGGCCTGTTAATTTTCTCAGTTTTGGTTCTCCCCAGAACAGTTTCTAGGGTTGGTGGGGCATAGAGGTGGGATGGGGTGAGGATGGTCAGGAATGACGAAAGCAGAGGACCATATTTGTAATTCATTTTCTTTTTGTCCTACCCCAAGTTCTGTTGGGATATTTCTTCAAACAAGTTTAGTGACCTATCACCACAAGGATTTGCTGAGTTAGTTCAGTGGAAAGAGTTTGAACTTATATGAGATTTTAATTTCAGCTTCTGACACTTTAACCCAGATAGGTTAGAATTGCAGTGCTTGTAGCCAAAGGCTATCAAAAAATTTCTGAAATAATAATCAGCTAATATTTTTTTTTTCAGAATAAATCGTAAGATAAAAACCAAGTATCATTTCTGGTTTTCACATATAATTCATACTTAATGTACAATGACCTGTAAATGTTTTGTGGGAGGTCTACTTTTCTTTCTTCATGTCTAGAGGAACGAATGAAGTGAGGGTGAGGAGATCTGTGAGGTGGCAGCATTCCTGGGCTTCAGCCTCTGAGATTTGTCTGATCGTTTTGTGTTTTGTATTGATGGGTGACTCTCAACTGAATAGATTGGGAAGTTTCTCCCAAATAACATCCCGCTGAAAGAAAAGGTGGTCATGGTGGGAGGGGCAATGGAGAGAGGGAAAATACACCCTGAGGTTCTCTTCTAGACTCTTGGGCCTCTGAGGAATAAGGGCAGGAAGGAGCTTCTCTGCAATGTGAGAAGGCTTGGTCTCTCAGGTTCTTTGGCTTTATGAATACCTAGTGACCATTCTGTGCTGTCTGCATTCCTGGGCATAGCCAGTGGCCCACTGGCTTTTAAATATGACCTCCTGTGAAATTTGCCTACAGGCTTTTTCTGGCTGCTAGTGCAGGGCAAAAATGCCAGAGAGTTAATTCCCCCATGCTCTCTTTCTCCCCAGAAGCCCTCCACAATGAGTGAAGTGAGTTGGTGGAGAAATTCCCTAGCTTCCTAATCCCTTGGCAGGGGAAACTTCGAGGTGTGTCCCATCCAATCTCATGGAGTTCTCTAGCAGGATTGGGCTCCATGTATTGGCTTCCTTTCCTTCCCTGACTCACCTCCCTCTCCTCTACTGGTGTTTTCTGGGATCACCTCCCAAATAAACTTGAAGTCTTGTCCTGTTTCTGTGGGAACCTAGCATAAAATAGACCTTTTGTGGCCAAAATGGCTTTCCTCTAAAGTGAAAAGGAAGCTGCAGACACTACCCCATCTGCTGGGGGCAGTATGGGAGGGCTTCTTTATTGTTGAGCAGCTTAGAAAAAGCCAGTTGAATGGTATCTCCTACATTTCCATCTAGGGTTTTTACAGTTTTGGGTTTTACATTTAAGTCTTTATTCCATCTTGAGTTAATTTTTGTATAAAGTGTGAGGAAGGGGTCATTTCTGCATGTGAATAGCCCAAAAGCAATTGCAACAAAAGCAAAAATTGACAAATAGGATTTAATTAAACTAAAGAGCTTCTGCACAGCAAAAGAGACTGTCATTAGAGTGAACAGATAACCTACATAGTGGAAGAAAATTTTTGTAATCTATCCATCTGACAATGGTCTAATATCCAGAATCTACAGGGAACTCAGACAAATTTACAAGAAAAAAACCAAAAAACCCGTTTAAAAAGCGGGCAAAGGATATGAAGACACTTCTCAAAAGAAAACATCTATGCAGCCAACAAACATATGAAAATGAGCTCAACATCACTGATCACTAGAGAAACGCAAATCAAAACCACAATGAGATACCATCTCATGCCAGTCAGATGGCGATTATTAAAAAGTCAAGAAACAACAGATGCTGGTGAGATTGTAGAGAAATAAGAACACTTTTACACTGTTGGTGGGAATGTAAATTAGTTCAACTATTGTGGAAGACAGTGTGGCAATTCTTCAAAGATTTAGAACCAGAAATGCCATTTGACCCAGCAATCCCATCACTGGATATATACCCAAAGGAATATAACTCATTCTATTACAAAGATACATGCACATATATGTTCATAAAAGCACTATTCACAATACCAAAGACTTGGAACCAACCCAAATGCCCATGAGTGATAGACTGGATAAAGAAAATGTGGTACATATACACCATGGGATACTATGCATCCATGAAAAGGAATGAAATCATGTCCTTTGCAGGGACTTGGAGTGGGTCTGGAAGCTGTTATTCTCAGCAAACTAACACAGGAGCAGAAAATCAAACACTGCATGTTCTCACTTATAACTGGGAGCTGAACAATGAGAACACATGGACACAGGGAGGGGAACAACATACCCCACCTGTTGGGGGGTGAGGTGAGGGAGGGCATTAGGAAAAATAGCTAATGCCTGCTGGGCTTAATACCTAGGTGATGGGTTGATAGGTACAGCAAACCACCATGACACACGTTTACCTATGTAACAAACCTTCACATCCTGCTCATGTACCCAGAACTAAAAAAATTAAAAAAAAAAGAAAAAGCCAGTTGAATGAATGACTCACAGCTAGAGGGTATCTTGGGGCTCCAGGTGTGACTAGCACTTGGGGTCTCAGAACAGCCACAAGGAAATTGGCTCCCCTCAGCAGGGAGCTCTGGCAGGGCTATTTTCTCTCTGCGTTGGCCAGGTAAAAGGCAGAACTGTCTGGAGTCTAAGGGAAGTCTTGGGGTGCCTGTAGTTCTGTGAGCTCTCAGGGGTGCTTTCAATTTTAGCCTGAGGTCTTATGAGAGATACAAAGACAGCAGGTCTCAGCTATACCTGCTAGTAGCTTGTAATCCTGAGAGGCAGGATTAGGCAGGTGTTCAAACACTTCCTATCCATGGTGCAAGGGAACAGAAGTAACAAGACTTTTCTGTTATGAGTGTTGACCGTCATGGATTTTCTTAAGCATCTGAGCTGTTAACTTGAGGCAGTTGTTGGAAATAAACAGGGACACAAATTACTTTCACTAAATGGCACTGTTATAGGAAAAGCAACTTATCAATCATAGAAAATAATGAAGGCACAAAGGTTAATATTTAGAAGACCCACATAAAATGGCTGATAATGACCAACTGGCAGAAATGTAGATTGAGAAATATATCTTGGAATATAATATTCAAAAGGAGCTATTTTGTTTTAGATGAGTAGGCCAAAGAAAGCTGTATTATTTTAAATTATTGTATTATTCATAGCAATATTTTCAATTTGTCTAGTACCTTTCTTTTAAGGAGTTTTAGACATTTCACATATATTATCTCATTTATCTTTTATAACATCCCAGTGGGAATATATATTATTAACTCTCTATTGCCATTGGTCTATATTTTTGCAAATTCTCTTTCCTGGCAATGAATGAAACTGCATCATTAGAGAAGCAGATGCTGGCTGGAAGTCACCTACAACTTGCTACCAAATGGAAGTTAATTATAATAGCTCAATATTCTGATTTTTCTTTGGGAAGCCATTTTGCCTCTCTCCACCTCAGTTTATAGAAAAACAAAGGAGCCTAGTTAATCAGAATAGTTATGAAATCAACCATAACCTTTGGAAAGAAAAAACTCTCATGCATAGTAGAAAAAGCCTCCTGCAGAGTTAATTATTACATATGGAGTTTGCAGTTACAGCTAAATATTGATATAACATTTTCAATAGAAAAAAGGTTATATAATGAACTTTCTCTGCCACCCATTTTTAAGTGGGGAAAACTCCACTTAACAGAAAGTGCCTGGTTTTTGTCCTAGCTGAAAGGTAAATTTCTTTGTCAAGTTAGGGAACACTCTGTCCAATCATTATTGAATAAATAATGTTTAAATCCCATTTCTACTGTGCCCAAGAGAAAAATTTAGATATGGCTTTTCTCATTAACTTGAAACACTACAAAGTTCATCCATGACTTCTTCTCTATAAATTACTCTCTCTCTAGTAAGGTTTGCCAGAAAAAGTAAAAAAAAAAAAAAAAAAAAAAAATTCTTTTTCTAGGTCATAACTAAGGAGTAGCAGGAGATCTGTGAGCTGCTTTGTAGAACTCTAGAAGCCATTGTCATCTCTGGGCTTGATGATATGGGTGCTAAAAATGGGCCACCTATGTTGTCTGGGGAGGAGGACTGTCCCTTCCTTTCCCCATAGTCTGCATGGCTTTCTGGCTTCAATCTGTGTTGAGGCCTTCAGAATATTGGTAAACACCTCATTAAACATACAGAAAAGAGCTCTCACTCAAACATTGTCAAAAATCTCGGTCAAGAGAAGTCTTTTAACCCTGAAATATTGTCAAGCTTTACAGTCTGAATTTAGTGTAACCCTTTTGAGAATTAATTTTTGTTTTTCTATTCTGCAGAAAGTTCCACAGGATTTACAAATCTGCCTTCTGTTGGAAAGGCATGCCAAGAGAACAGAAATGGTCACCCTGTGAAATATAGCAGAGGAAGCTCTGCTCCCCCAGGGAAGCTCACAATTGCTCCACAGCCTGTTTGAACTGGATGAGGTTCTTTTGTTGATTTCAGCTCAGTTTCTTCCATGTCTGATTAATGGAGGTGCCTCACTTCCAATCTCCTGCCAGGGTTCATCCTGTACTTGGTCAGAAAATTCTCCAGTGGTCATACTAGACCTCTTGCTAGGCTTTAAATAGATAACTTTATAAGCATTATATTTTCTTTTCAGTAACCTCATAGTCATCTATAAGAATGATTAAGCAAATCTGGCTTCTTTTAGTTCTTTTGATTGAACAGGGCTGTCTCCTGTTTATAAATCCCTTTCCATAATCAAATCCTTCTGGCCATTACTTGTAGTCTCTTGACTCCAAACAGTTACCCAAACTGTAAATAGAGGGCTGCTGGATACTTAAACAATCCCTTTCTGCTGTCAAGAAACATGTGCTTTATACAAACCAAGAAAGTGGAGAGTAAGAAGTAGATGAAGTAGAAAGTAAGAAGAATAGATATGTCAGTGCTTGTGCACAGTAGAAATGCTCTAAATATGTAGTGATTGCAACCAAAATCAAAAGTAGAGTCAGCCACATTGGTCAGGTCTTTCTTTCGTCCCGTGGTGTCAGAAGTGGGGGTTATGATATACTTAGAATGGTGGCTAATGGGTCAGAAGGTCTAGTGACAAGTTGTTGGCTGGTATGTTTTGGCAGCTTAAGTTTTCACATGCAATAAGGATTTTCTGCTTGTTATTTCTTTAGTTTTCATAGCATCCCTGACAGTCCCAAGAGCTGCTTGGGTGCCCATTGGGTACAGGGTATGGCACACATTGCAGTGGAATCATGGACAAGATATAGGACACAGGTATTATACACCTGAAAGAGACACAGTATCATTTAATGGGATGGATTCACATTGTGAATCCTCATACCATTTTATTAGTATATTATAATTATTTTTGAATAATGGAGAAAAGTAAGGGAGGCAGTAAGTCATTCGGAAATTATAAGCATTATCACTTGTTTACAAGTCCAGGAATTGTGACACAGGTAAGCACACAGTACTATACAAACACAGAAAAGGGGAACTTGGTCCAGCCTAAAGATTTAGAGAAGGCTTCCTGGAGGACGAGATAGTCTAAGCTAGGTCTTGACTGATGCACTGGAGTTAGCCACACTCAGAAAGAGGGTGAGAGCAATATGGACGGGAAATCTAACATGAGTAAGCACACAGAGACCTTTCACACACGGAAATCCTGGTCTTTCAGTTTTACTAAAGAGTGGGAGGTAAGGTTAGAGACCAGTTACAGAAGGCTTTAATTTATACATTTACTTACTCATTACAACAAATATTTGCTGAGCTTCTGCAAAGTGGCAGGCAGTGTTCTAGGCATTTTGGCTATAGAAATGAACAAGATAGATAAAGACTGGTGCACAAGGAACTTCCATTCTGGTGTGTGTGTCGGGGTCGGGGGGGAGCTTGTAGATTTCATGAAGTAACTAGATCTTTATGCAACAGAATAGGCATCAGAGAGCCACTGAAGGGTTTTAAGCAGTGAAATGATATGGTCAGATCTGTGTTTTAGAAAGACTGCTTTAGTCTAGATAGATATAAGTGTGACTCTAATACTTGGTGACTATAATCAGAGTAGTTAAGCCAATGATGCCAGGAAAATTTTTGATGATTTCCCTATTTGAGAACAAGGGACATTTGGGTTTACATAAGAAAGAATTTATTCATGCTAAAACACTGAAATATGGAAGGGCTTATCATTCAACCTGAAGATTTATTCAAGAAGAGATTGTCTATACTTTCTTTATGAAAAAACAATGAACAAAGTGTCTTGAATGGGTCAATTGTTCTCTTAAGTGAGAAGGTTGAAAGGTTTAACAGATGCCCTTTTGGAGTTTCTTACGACTTTATTACTTTATGATTTATGAAGTGAAAATAACTACAGTATAAACTGTGTACTTAAGACTGGGAGTAAGGATGTGATCAAAGTTCTGTGCGCCTTGTCAGGGTAGGAGGTTTAATTTTTTTTTTTTCAATTTTACAGAGAAATGATTTATAGAGAACTTATCACAGAGTAGCTGGAACATGAGAGACCTTGATATATTATATGATTTTCAGTGGTCTCCTCTTCTCCCTATCCTTTTCCTCCTTCTTCAATCCCACTGTTTTCATTTGTCCCAGAGGGTTGAGATTCCTTTTACCATATTATTGTGTATGTTTTAGTTGAATGGGTTTATTAGAAATGCCTACTAAATGGGCTTTATTTTTATTCACTGTGGATGATTATAACATTGTTCCCAAAAATTCAAGCTTGCCTTCCCTGTAAGAGTATTATGGATATTCACCTGTTTCCAGGTAAAATTGCCATGGCTCCTTGAGGAGGACTATATTTCCCTATCCTGTTGTTGGTCTTGACTGTGTGACTTGCTTTGGCTAATGAAATACAAGCATAAGCTTTACGTGCATTTGCCGACTCTCTTATTCATTGTAAGGTCCTAGGTAGGACCTAAGATGAAGGAGCAGCCCCTAAAATGAAAACAGATAGCTGGTGTCAACCCATGGCAGATGAAAAATCCTAAGTGAGAAATACCCTTTGTTGTTGTAAGATACTAAGATTTTGAGATTATTTGTTACTGCAACACAGTGTAGCAAAAGCTGCCTGATACATGTAATCCATAGATGTTAAATTCAATTACAATGAAAGATAGTGGCAATGAAAATATCTTTACTTTTAGATTTCTAAGGCTTGCACTAAACAATATTTATGCAATGAAAGTTCAGTTTCTTACAACTTTGAAATTAGACCATTACTTGGTATTCATTTGTTGAACCCTAAACTATGGTCCTTGTTGGCATAAAAAAGCCTGCCCTACTAAAGGATTTGAGGATGTTAGCTGGTACTGTGTTTTACTACAAAAATGAACACTGAATTCTGTTGGAATGTGAGCTAGTGATCCACAGTACTAAACTGATTTTCTCGTCATGTTTAGAAGTGAAATAGGGGTTGCAAAATGTTGTTCCAGCTCCTTATGTAACCCAAGACCAAGATGTTCACTTGATTTAATAATCTTCTGACTTCTAAATTTTTTGACTTGTGAATGTGTCTATTTTTTGAAGCTGAAGATGTTTGACTAAGTTTTATTTTCTTTCTTTGTTTTAGCTAACTGAACCCACATTACTTTCATAGTGTGGCACTATTAGGATGCTCTGGTGGGACTTTCTATCTGCCTCTGTGTTGGCTTTCTGAAAGGGCCACGGCCCTTCCTCACTTTGATCAGCTTCTCCTCCTGTTTTCTCCTCTACCTGATGGTGCTTTAAACCCACTTGGTTTCTCTTTATTATCAGCTATCTATGCTGAACAAGTATTAGAGATTCTTTAACGAGAGAAAATGCAAAGGTAAAACCTTCTCTTTTTTTCTCTTAAAAATTGTGAATGTCTCAATGAATGGGTGATATGATTGTCCTCAGGGATTTGAATGGTGTAACAGAACTGGCTGCCACAGTAAAGAATACATTTGTGATGATAGAAACCCTATCCTTACCTTCATCCAAATTCAGTGTATCCAAGGGGACCCTAGCATAGGCCACAAACCTTGCAGTCTATTCACTATTATTTGTTATGAGAGGCAGAAGTTGACTTCAACCTATATATATATATATATATATATACATATATGTATATATGTATGCGTATATATATACATACACACATAAATATCACACATATATGTACACATACATGATATGATATATAAAATGACCGCTTGCTATCTATATATTGTGGGAGAAAAACTTTACTAACTTATGTTCAAGTGGTGGGGGCCTGTGAATTAATTGACATATGAAAAAAGTTTGTTTCACATACATGTGGGGACACTCAAGAGTTGGCATGCTGAACAGCCAGTGCTAAGGGTTTATATACCAGCTTAAAAAAAAAAGGGGTTGTAGGGCTTCAATGGGAAGCTATGGAAGGCTCTATTGGATTTATTCATCCCAATGCTAACTGACAGTCTCTTTCCAGGTGGAACTCCCATTCCCCCATCCCCCTGGGGTAGGGGAAAGGAATTTGCGGCAGCTGAATTCAAGCCTCCTTGTGCTAAGGGTCAGTAATCTCCAGAACAGGAAACTCCCTTAGGGTTAACAGCAGCTGTGTGTTCAGGAGGCTCTGCCTAAGTTTAGATAAGCTTTCTTTCTGTGGCTGTTGTTTGTTCAGATGTTTTCAGTTTAAAGTAATCTTCAGATGTTTTCAGTTTAAAGTGATCCTCATGCCACTCTGTTGGCCCCTTCTATCTCTCTGTCTCTCTCTGTCTCTCTCTCTCTGTCTCTCTCTCTCTCACACACACACACACACACACACAACCCTATTTAAAATCTATTTAAAACATCTATTTAAAATCAGAGGTAGAATAACGTGAGGACACAGGGACTGAAAAGAGGTAATCAGGGTTTACCCTATCTTCCTTTCCATCTTTCTGTCAGGCTTCCTCCATGTGGGAGGCTGACCACTATAAGCCTCAAGCTGACCGCTACCAGCCCCAAGCTCATATCCTACCAGCTAGGCAGCTCCAGCAAAGAGAGCACCTTCCCATCACTGCTCTGGCAGCAAAGCTCCAGAGAGGATGCCACTTTACCTGACTGACTTCATGTGATCATCTTCAACTCAACAATGGGCTAATGAAAGGGGTCCTCTGGGACATATGCTCTTTCATAGGCATGAGGCCACATGGAATGGGTATTCCACAGAGTTCTGTTTTGAGAAGAGAGGGTACTCCAGGCAGGGAAAAACACAGGTTCTCTCTCTACTATTCTGCCTGTCTCCTTTGCCCTTGAATCTCCACCTCTATTTTAAGGAACTCTAGTAAAATAACTAAATGTTTCTAAGGGAAATGGCATAAAATCAGTGAGATGGAATAACATCTGAAATCATGTTTAATGATTTGTTTTTCCCAAACCTAGTGATTCTTGTGTAAGTCTCAATCTTCTCTCTTGAATTTTGTTCTGAGCTTTTGATTTTGATTTCGTGCTGAGACATACAATAAGCCACTAAAGCTTTCTACCTGATAATTACACACCCTTAAATTAAGACAATGATAACTTCACAGAGGTGTATGAGGTCTAATTAAGGGCTACAAAGTTCTTAAAGATCCTTGAATCAAAAGCACTTTACAAAAGTACGAAATGGTAATATTATGGGTGAAGCTCATGACGATAAGCTTCGGATTTTTTGTTGTATTGAAATTGTTATCAAGTATCATTTGAAATATGCAGGCTGGAACTAGGAAATTCGCTTAGTATACAGACAATATGTTGTATCATGGTATATGAGTCCGTTCTCACAGAGCTATAAAGAATACCACCCGAGACTGGGTAATTTATGAAGAAAAGAAGTTTAATTGACTCACAGTTCTGCATGGTGAGGAGGCCTCAGCAAACTTACATTCATGGTGGAAGGTGAAGGTGAGGCAAGGCACATCTTACATGGTTACAGCAGTGAGAGAGCGAGCAAGCACAAGGAAGTACCACACTTAAACCATCAAGATCTCATGAGAACTCCCTTACTATCACGAGAGCAGCATGGGAGAAACTGCCTCCATGATACAGTCACTTCCCACCAGTTCTTTCCCTCAACACGTGGGGATTACAGTTCAAGATGAGATTTGGGTGGGGACACAGCCAAACCATATAATTCCGGTCCCAGCTCCTCCCAAATCTCATGTACTCACATTTCAAGATGCATTCATGCCTCCCCAAGAGTCCCCCCAAATCTTAAGTAATTCTAGCATTCACCCAAAAGTCCAAGTCTAAATAAAGTCTCATCTGAGATAAAGTAAGTCCCTTCACCTGTGAGCGTGTAAAATAAAAAACAAGTTAGTTACTTTCTAGATACAGTAAGGATACAGGCATTGGGTAAATACTCCCATTCAAATGGCAGAAATTGGCCAAAACAAAGGAGCTGCAAGGACCCATGCAAGTCTGAAACCCAGCGGGGCAGCCATTAAATCTTAAAGCTCCAAAATGATCTCCTTTGACTCTATGCCTCACATTCAGGGCATGCTGATGCAAGGGATGGGCTCCCATGGTCTTTGGCAGCTCCAACCCTGTAGCTTTGCAAGGTACAGCCCCTGCAGCTGCTTTCACAGGCTGGTGTTGAGTGCCTGTGGCTTTTCCAGGTAAACAGTGCAAGCTGTCAGTGAATCTACAATTCTGGGATCTGGAGGATGGTGGCCCTCTTCTCACAACTTCTCTAGGCAGTACCTTAGTAGGGACCCTGTGTGGGGCTTCAACCCCACATTTCCTCTCTGCATTGCCATAGTAGAGGTTCTCCATGAGGGTTCTTCCCCTGCAGCAGACTTCTACCCTGACATCCAGATGTTTCCATATATCCTCTGAAATATAGGCAGAAGTTACTAAAGCTCAACTCCAACACCACATGGAAGCTGCCAAGGCTTAGGGATTGCATCCTCTGGAGCAACAGCCCAAACTGTACCTTGGCCCCTTTTAGCCAAGTCTGGAGCTGGAGTGGCTGGGATGCAAAGCACCAAGTCCTGAGGCTGCACAGAGCAGCAGGGCCCTGAACCTGGCCCATGAAACCATTTTTCCCTCCTGGGGCCTCTGGGCCTTGTGATGGGAGGGGCTGCCTTGAAGATCCCTGATCTGCCCCTGGAGATATTTTCCCTATTGTCTTGGCTATTAACATTTGGCTCCTCGCTGGTTATGCAAATTTCTGTAGCCAGCTTGAATTTCTCCCCAGAAAATGTGTTTTTCTTTTATATCTTTGGTCAGGCTGCAAATTTTCCAAACTTTTATGCTCTACTTCCCTTTTATGTATAAGTTCCAATTTCAAATAATCTCTTTGTGAACACATCTAGCTGTATGCTTTCAGGAAAAGCCAGACAACCTCTTGAATGCTTTGCTGCTTAGAAATTTCTTCTGCCAGATTTCCTAAATCATCTCTCCCAAGTTAGAAGTTCCACAGTTCTCTAGGACAGGGCAAAATGCTGACAGTCTCTTTGCTAAAGCATAGCATGAATGATCTTTGCTCCAGTTCCCAATAAGCTCCTCATCTTCATCTGAGACCACCTCAGCCTGGACTTCATTGTCAATATCACTATCCGCATTTTGGTCAAAACCATTCAACAAGTCTCTAGGAAGTTCCAAACCTTCCCACATTTTCCTGTCTTCTTCAGAGCCCACCAAGCTCTTCCAGCATCTGTTACCCAGTTCTAAAGGCACTTTCACATTTTCAGGTTATTTTTATAGCAGTGCCCCAAACTCCAAATACCAATTCTCAATATTAGTCTGTTTTCACACTGCTATAAAGATACTACCTGAGACTGGGTAGTTTACAAACAAAAGAGGTTTAATTGACTCACAGTTCTGCCTGGTTAGGGAGGCCTCAGGAAACTTAAAATCATAGTTGAGGTCAAAGGGGAGGCAGACACCTTCTTCATAAGGTGGCAGGGGAGAGAGAAGAGAGATCAAATGAGGAAGTGCTACACTTTAAAGCCCTCAGCTCTTGTAAGAACTATCACAAGAACAGTATGGGGCAAACCGCCTCCCTCCATGATCCAGTCACCTCCCACCAGGTCCCTCTCCAGACACCTGGGGATTACAATTCAAAATAAGATTTAGGTGGGGATACAGAGCAAAACCATATCATGTGGTTTGATTTATGTCAGTCTCCAAATAGTTGTGACGTTCTCTTTGACAGGTGGACAACTGAGGTAGACTATCTAATTTAACTGAAAATTAACATTGGCAGCTGTTCCTGCTAAAAAGATAATCTGTCTTTCAAGTTGAGTAGAGCAATGCTGACCCCTTTCTAACTTCTTTCCCATAATTTTGGACAAATGACAGTTTCCCTCCTGCAAACACTAAACTCAGAGACATGCCAGGCCCTCATGTCAAATGAGAGCCACAGATGCCCTCTATAGTAACAGCCACTGATAGCTGTACTTGCCTATGTTTAACCCTGTTTTCACCATGATACTTGCTGAATGAGATAGATCAACACTGGCCTCTTATTTAGTCTTAACACCATCTAAAATCCTTCCGAAAATCTTTACTCCCAGTGTAAAAAATTCTATTCACTCATGTTTGGAGGGCATGAATTCACTTATATTTTTGGATTTGGGGAATTTTGGAAAATACCTTGGATGGGTTCTCTGAAAGCAGACACTGAGTTGGAGATTTGCATGCAGGAGGTTTATTGAGGGGTGTGAGTGATGAGGGAATCAGCATTAGATAGAGGGAGATGCTGGGCTATAATGTAGTTGTAGCAGTGGCCTCAGTGATGTCATTGAGAGCTCTGGAGTTAGGCTAGCCCCTCAGAGATGTTTCACATTAAGGAAAATAGGACAAACTAAAGGAAGTTGGATCCCTATATTGACTAGTGATTGCTTAAGGGCTGTTTCTAGGGAAGAGGAGTAGCTTTGGATGGGGCTGTTCTTTTCAGTAGAGAGCAAGACTTAGAGAGGCACTCAGCTGTGAGCTGTCAGCAGCCAATGCCCCCAGCAGCTAGGAGAACATGTGCCTTGTTTTGTAGAGAGATCTGGGTGGTGTATTACAATCCCAGAAAATACAGTGATGCCAAGAACCATTTTCCCTCCTCCTTTTTACCCAGAATAAACTCTGGTGACATTTTGACACATTTGAGTCCTGTCTTTCATTTATGTATATATTTAAAGATTATTTGAGTAATCTGTGAGTGTAATCTCCTAACAATTAGAACATTACAAATAAAGTTCCTTGGGCTACCTCCTCTATCCTTGTTCTATCCTTGCAGTTCTGGCAGAACCAAAACTAGCATAAGGCAAGTGAGGCACTTGCCTCAGGTGCAAAATTTAAGAAAGCACCAAAACATTCAAGGATCAAGATACATGGTATCTGGGGAGGTTATTTTGTTAATTGAAATAAGCCAGGCATAGAAAGACAAATATTGCATGTTCTCACTCATATGTGGGAATTAAAAAAGAGTGGATCTCATGGAGATAAAGAGTAGATTGGTGGTTACCAGAGGTGGGGGTTGGGGGTCAAAATGAAATTGATTAATAGGTACAAATATACAGTTCCACAGAAGGAATAAGACCTAGTGTTCAAAATGTCAGTAGGGTGTCTATAGTTTACAATAATCTATTGTACATTTCAAAATAGCTACAAGAGAATAATTTGAATGTTTGTAGCATCAAGAAAGTATGAATTTTTAAGGCGATGAATATTCAATGTACACTGATTTGATCTTTACCATTTATATGAATGTATTAAGTTATATGTACCCTGAAGGTATGTACATCTACTATCCATTAACAAAAAATCAAAAAAGATACATAGTATTTAATATAATATTAAAAAAATAAAAATTGGTACAAAAAAGTCCTCAGTGAACAAAATATCAAAATGTTAAAGACAGGATCAGCAATTGTGCTGTGTTGAGTCACACTGGAGCTTGAGGCAAAATGAAAAATTAGCAATAATGATCATGTCTTTATTTAACATTTTGATATTTTGTCATAATTTTAAAATTAATTTTGATTTTAGAAATAATAGTGCATTAATATATTATCTATCTTGATAACTGAATATTTTGGCACCCCCTTAACTTTTGTGCCTCAGTTGAGTGCCTCACTTGTCTCACCCTGATCCCAACCTAGAGATGCAGCTGCTCAGTGCATATGCTTCTGGCCATTTCCAAGTTTCTTTGCATAGATGTACAGATAGTCATCAGAATCCTGTTGACTTTATTTCTAAGAAAGATTTCCCAGTCCTCCTACATCTCTGCATCCTACCACTATCATCTCAGACCAAGTCATAATTTTCCCTCATGGGAGATGTTTGCATTAGCCTCCTAACTTTTAAATCTTAATGACATTCAAATTAATGAGTTCATGTTATCTAAGTCATTGCCATACCCACACACCCAATGTCGTCTAGAATGTCTCCTGTGTTATCTTCTAATGGTTTTATAGTTTTGCATTTTGTATCTAGGTCTGTGGTCTATTTTCAGTTAACTTTTGTGAATCTTTTTAAAAAGCACTGTTCTCCTAACTTTTTTACTTAACCATGAATTTTTGAGATCTCTCTCTCTTGCCCAATCCCCTGTGGATGTATATGTATAGTTTCACACATGTCATCACTCTATTGTTTTCTATCATATGTATATATCACTTTCTATTGACATGGTATATTCAGTGATGGGTATTTGGATTTTTTCCTTTTTTTGGATAGTACAAGCAATGCTGCATCCCTGTCTATATCTTCTTGTACATGTGTATAGGTGTTTCTCTAAGGGAGATGCATGGAAGTGAAACTGCCACTTCAGAGTGGATGTGTATTTTCAGTTTTTATAGATCCTGGCAGAGTACTGTCCAAAATGACTGAACCAACTTGCTACCACAAGCAGATGATGAAAGTATCTGTTTCCCCACAACACAGTCAACATTTGATGTTGTCTAACTTTGCCAATCTTAAGGTTGAAATATGGTATCTTATAAAAATTATTTTTCCCTAATTATCAGTGAGGATGAACATATTTTTACATGTGTATTGATTTTTAAAATATTTTATCTGCTGTTAAATGATTGTTTTCTTTGGCCATTTTTTTTCTATTGGGATGTTTGTCTTTGGTGAATTTGAAGGAGTTCTTTACACTGGATATTAATATTTGATTGTTATATTTATTGCAAATACTTTCCCCCACTCTCTTTCTTGTCTTTTAAAGTTGTTTATGGTATATTTTGCCATATACAAGTTTCTAACTCACCTGTAGGCAAATACGTTGATTTTATTCCCCTTATTATTTCTATTTTTTGGGTCTTGCTTAAGAGAAATTTTCCTACCTCTAGATTACAAAGTTATCAGTCTATATTTTCTTATAATAATTTTAAATATATATTTGCTTGTTGGTTGATTTGTAGGTCTTTTGTTGACCTGGAATCTATATTTCTGTGTGATGTGAAGAATATAATTTTATTGTTTAAATTAATGAATTTCTAATTATTTGCGTATACCCTACACATCAACTTGTTTCTGTACTGAGTTTATCTTTGTGGCCTGTATCTTGGTGGATATGAGGGGATAAGCCTGATATCTACAGAGTCTGATCTATTCCTTTCTGCAAACAATAAATACTTAGATTCTTAGTAGTCATTGGCTAATGAAAAGGATTCTACTTCACTAAATGATCAGAATGGGACCTTTCACTGTATCAGTGCAGGCTACCCAATGCCAGACAAATGTCCTTAGATCTAGATTGGCGAAAATATTCCTCAAAGTTCCTTAAGAAAAGCAATGTAGTGTATTGTCTTTGCAATCACACAGAGCTGGGTTTGAATCTCAGCTCTGCCATTTTCATCTGTGTGGCCCAGGGCAATCTCTAAGAGTCAGTTTCCTTACCCCTAAAAAGGAAATAACAATTCTTGTTTTGTGGGTTCGTTGTGAAGATCTGAGACAATACAAAGTACTTGGCACATGTTTAGTCTTTAGTCATGTTAACCATTATTCTGGTTATGATAATGACTTCTGCAAATATGTAACTATTTGGGGCGTTGGGTGCACAGAAGAAGAGCAAAAATTGAGAAATGGCAACCATTCTTGAAGAGTTGAAGTGGGAGAGATGTGATGTTGGCATCCCCGGAAAAGCCCAGGAGAGACATTGCAGCCAGCACCAAAATTGTCTAGTACTTGTGCTAGGCCAGCAGAAAAGCCCCTAGGGCTCTAGATTCTTGCCTTGTTAAACAAAACCATGAGTCATGACCTTGGGAAAGAGTGTGGGAACCCGGAGAAGCAATGTTTGAACAGATGGTCTTATTGTCTGAGAGCAAATAAACTGGGGATATCTTCAGACAGGGGTAGACAAGTTATCACATGGGAATGACTTAATAGGTTCCAACAGAAAGCTGGCTAGGGCCAAAGCTGTAGTAACAAAAAGGATCTCAAAGGGATGCCAAAGCAGAGCATACTTGGAGAATCATTGAATGCTATTATAAGCCTCATTGGTTGGCACTGGGAAGCATTGCACCATTCTCAAGGTAGGGCACAGTGGTTCTCATTTTGCTGGGGAGCTTGAGCTAAAGCAGCTCAGATGTGGTAGATGAAGGCAAAGAAGAAGGAATGGGTTCTGAAGAACATGGTCATAGAGCAAGCTTTGGTGATCTGTTCCGAGCAGAGCTGTGTAGGCCCTTTGTACTCAAAGCAGCGTCCATAAACCAGTAGCATAGGCCTCATCTGGAAGCTTATTGGAAATATAGACCCCTGGTTTCCACTCCAGAACCACTGAATTAGAATCTGTATTTTACCAAGATCCCCAGGTGATTTGAATACATTCTAAAGTTTGGAGAAGTGCTCATCTAGGCCTGGGATAAAGTAGGCTCAAGTGAAAGGAGGACTTCCTGGAAGATTTGTTGATTCACTTCTCAAAGTCAAATTTTTAGCATAAAATTTTTTTTTAACCCAAGGATTTCAAATAATTCTATTCTAAAAGTGTTGGATCTACTACTTGGGTCAGATAAAAAATACTTTGTCTGGGATTATTATTAATACCCAAATAATAAAACCATTTTCTTATTTTAGATAAGGTAGAAATGCTACTTCAATTTTTTCATAGGGCAAGAGGCTTATAAGTATTAACAAATACAATACTATCTTTAATTATTTTCTTTGTTTCCAATGAGAATCATGCATAATTATTAAACTGCTTAGTAAGAAAAAACAATGCCTATTAGATATTAGCTGAGATAATTAAATCTACTCAATTAAATAATTTTGCTGAACTGGGATCACCTCAAACATTAAAGAGCCTTTAGAATTTTCTTTTCATCTTGGTGATTCCAGGGGAAAATGCCTGGGCAAAAATTCATTTTCTTCCAGTTGTCACACTTTTAAGTAAAATCAAAACATCACTTAGCTCATTACCTTCTAAGAAAGCATTTTCAAAATGTGGTCCCTGGACCAGCATTGTCAATATCACCTGGGAACTTCTTAGAGATGCACAATCTCTGGCGCCACTCAAGACCTACTGAACCAGTATCTGGGGGTGGGGGGTGGGCTCGACAATCCTTCCGGGTGATTCTCATTCACGCTACAGTTTGAGAATCAGTGTTCTAAGCCATGTGGTCCAGGAGATAAAAAGTCAAGTGCATAAGCAATGGAAAGAATGTGGAAGTTGGTCCAGAAGCTGTGGATTCCAGTCCCATCTGTGAAACTTTGTTGTGTGACCTTGGATAAGGCATCACGCTACTCTGGGCTTCAATTTCCTCATTTTTAAAATGAAGAGTTGGAATCAATGATACTCAACATTCTTTAAGTTTCTGATAGGTTATATGTGGCTATTGGAACAGAGTGAGTTTTCACTCAGGCACTTTCTCCTGGAATTATCAAAATAAAAAGAAAGTCTAGGAAGATCTTTAATGTTAAGTAAAATGTATGTTTTCAGGTGATCCGAATTGTGAAAAATTATTTTGATTATTTAGTGATTTCCCATTCATGTATCAGATGTCTGTTAGTGATAGATAATATTGCTAGTTATCTATCATATGGATATATTTTGCTACAAGTTAAGCATGATACTTGATTCCTTGTATGGTAAACATAAATTCTAACTTAAGAGAACTTATTTTCTTTTTGGAAACATTTCAGCTTACACCTTGGAATTATACTAAATGTATTCCCATGTGGTTGAGCTAGCTATCACAGTGTCAGTGTAGTCAAGCCCATTTATTTATTTATTTTTTAGCACATTTGGTTATGTGGTTTTTTTGCACTTGAGTGATTAGAAGTACCTAACTCTATGGTGATACTAGCTGTCAACAAGAAGAGGCTGCATTCTGGTATCAGAAAAAAAAGAGTGATGTCCTGCTGCACCAGCCTACTTGCTGTCCCTTGAGTTCCTTCTTGTTAAGCAGGCTTCCATCTTAGAACCTGTGCATTTGCTGTCCCATCTACCTGGGAAACAGGTCAACACAGGTGTCATTGTGCCTAATTAAAATTGGCATTTGAAGATTGCTCACTGGAAGAGTTTTATTTACATGTATGGCCTGATTACCTTGAACTAGTAAGCGAAGCCATGAAGTTATTATTTGTGCACAACCTTCTTATGTAAACAGACATTCTCTGTATAGAAGTCAAAATACAAAAATAGATTAAATATAGAATTAAATGGAAGGCTACATCTTTCTACTATTCGACTCAATCATGGTGATTTAGTTTTAGCAAAGCAACATAATCCATCATATTAAATTAATGCTGATCATCTGAATTTATTGGCTCTGTAATTTTGTTTGCATTCAATTTATTAATTAGTTGTATAGTTGCATAAAGAGTGATAAGCATGAGGAGTTTATTTTTAATTTGTGACTATTTAAGTAATATTATGATAGAAATAATGAGACAACACTGGAGTCTGCAAGCATAAGTCAAATTGGAAAAATACATTTTAGGTTATTACATGATGATTGTCAGAATAAAATTCTTCGTAAGAGAGAAGACAAGGGGGAAAGTGTGAGAGGCTTAAGTATTTCAGACCAAAGTTAAAAAACAAGAAAAGTTTTGGCAGTACATTTAGCCAGTAATAAAGAGAACAAAAAAAAAAAAAAAAAAAAAAAAAAAAAAAAAAAAAAAAAAACTGGTGAAACCATGCTTCTTGGCTAAGGAATTTTAAAACATTTAGAGCTAGGAAAGAAGTTTATATTAATTTTCCAGATACTTTCTACTTTCCATTCCTCCATTCCATTAGACACACCCCGAAGAGAAAAAAATGTAGAGATCTGAAGATGAAATTAAATAGCATGGAAAATATTGAGAGACTTTTTCCCCTAATATAAAGCTAGATGTATTCATGCCTTTTCTGGCATTGTAGGAAGTGGCTCTTATAAAGGGACATTTGAAAAATTGGTGCCGTTGTATCTGGTGACTGCAAGACAAAACAAAAACACAAACACAAAGCACCTCTAAACTTAGAGGTGCTTAAAAAGGGAGACTTGGAAGGAGTTTTGAAAACTTGCAAAGTTTCCTCATGATTTTACTACCCTCAAATCTCTGACAGAATGACCAAGCTTTCTAAAACACAGTTAAAATGATTGAACACTTAGTTAAATTAGCTGTTTGGCATTATGGGGAAAGAAATCGCAGTAGTCAGAATTCTAAGATTCCCACCTTACCTAGCATACCTGTACTTTCTCTCAGTTGTTCCTCAAACACTAATGTAGGTGACACTGTGAAGGGATTTTGCAGATGCCATTAAAGTCCCAAATCAGCTGACTTAAAGATTATCTGGATAGGCTTTGCCTAATCATGTGAACCCTTTAGAAGCAGAGTTTTCTTCCACTGGTCACAGAAGAGAATCTTAGAGAGACACTCTGGCTGGCCCAGAAGAAAGCAAACATCCTAGTGAATTACCTTTGGGCAGCTTCCAGAAGCTGAGAGCAATTCCCAGTTAACAGTAGGACAATGAGTACCTCAGTCTGACAATCACAAGGAACCGAATTCTGTCAACTACCAGTGAACCTGGAAGAGGACTCTAATCCTGAGAAAAGAACCACAGCCCTGGCTGACCCTTTGATGTTAGCCCAGTGAGAATGCTGAGCAGAGAATCCAGCCACTCTGTGCCCAGACTAACACCTACAGAACTTTGATATAATAAATGTGTGTTGTTTTAAGTCAGTAGGTTTGTGGTAATTTAAATAGCAATAGAAAACAAATATGGAAATACAGAAATTTCTCTTTTCAACCAATTGTAATCATATAGACATTGTCAGTGTTGCCTGTTGGAGCAAGGAAGGGTAGAACTAAAAATGGCTATTTCTATTTATTCCATGGCCCTACATTTAATTAAGTTAGGACCATGTCCTAAAAGCCTTCAGAATGTCAAATAATACAGAATAAATAATCAAAACTCAACAGCAATAAGACAAACAAGTAACATGGGGTGTCGAGTTCTTTCCATTCTGGCAATGAACACCGAGCTGTGAGTCTTGACTTAGTCTTGAGGAACCTGTGATATGATGTATAGAATTGTAGGTATATGTCCATTTCACAATGCCCCCAGGGATAAAGCTCATAACATAAAAGGAAGTCAGTTTTAAATTAAAAAAACTGTGATAAATCAACACTATAAACTGACTGCATACAAGGCAGACACTGGGCACCATGAGGGCAAAATTGTTGATTTATTCTCCTTGGTGGCAAAAAATAGCTCTGAGCAAGTAAAAGTCAAATCGTGTCTCTTGTCTTGCAGATTTATTCAGGCTATCTACACCAGGGGCTGGCAAACTTTTTCTAGAAAGGACCAGATTTGAGGCTTTGTAGGCTGTTTAGTCTCTGCTGCAACCACTCAACTCTGCAGCTATCATGTGAAATCAGCCATGACAATATGCAAATGAGTGAGCACAGCTATATTCCAATAAAACTTTATTTACAAACATAGGTGGAGTCCTGGATTTGGTTTAAGGGCTGTAGTTTGCTAACCCTGATCCAGACAGATGAGGAGGGCCTGAATTGGTGGTGGCACCTGGGGGAATAGAAAGGCGAGTATAAATCCAAGAGGCATTGTGGAAACTGAGCTCACAGGACCTGACAACTAATGGGCTTTAAGGGGAAAGAGAAGATTGAGAAGATGACTTCTTGACTTCAGACTTTCTAATCTTGAAGGACAGTGGCACCATTATCCGAGTTGGGAGCAAAGGCGGAAGAGATGGTGTGTGTGTGTGTGTGTGTGTGTGTGTGTGTGTGTGTGTGTGTATGTGCATATGCATTGGGACCGTTGTGGGGAAAATGAACTAAGTATTGACATAATGAATTTCAGATGTCTTAAGAATATTTATGTGGAAAGGTTTAGGGGGCAGTTAGAAGTTGAGAGAGAGAGAGAGAGATTTGTTGGGCAACTTGGGAGTTATCTCTATGCGGGTCATATGTCTTGAAGTCATGGGTGTAGGTGAACTCATACATAGAGGGTTTGTAGACTGTGACCTAATATATAGAAAAGTACTTTTTAAACTGTGAGGCATTATACAAGTAAAATATTCTTATTGTTAAATGTGACAAACAGAAGCATAAAAGGCAGTAACAACCGTTTTATGTCTCAGAATCCCTACTAGTTCCCAATTATTGCATTTTCATCCTGTGACAGCCTTTGAACAACTCTCTTTTCCTCCCTGTGTGTACATCTTGAGATTATAATGCATTAAACATTATTCATGTGATGGCGTAATGCTTTTTTTCTTCCCCCAACACGTACTCTCAAACCTCTTTTGGTAGACACAAATTTCTAAGGGGGCTGAGACAAAGACAGAGATGCCACTTTGATATTAGGGTCCAATGCTTGGAGTTTTATTTACATGAGGAATGAGGCAGCAGGTTTAGGGGTATCAATGTTTAATCACTTGAATAGAACAACAGAAACAGCATGTAGGGGTGGAGTAGACCTAAGAGAAATTATCACATTAGAATTGAGGTGCCTTGAACCCTCGAAAAGTCTTTTCCATGGGGAATTGCTCTTTTTCCTGATCTCAAGGAGAGCAGTGCTATCTGTTAATCAGGCTTGATCTGGATTTCCAGGTGTTTTAGTTATCTATTTTTTGCTGAACAAAAAATACCCAAACATAGTGGCTTAAAACAACCATGTTGTTATATTTCATGATAGAAAATTTGGGTACAGCTTGGCTACATTATTCTTCTGTTCCTTGTAGTGTCAACAGAGGTCACTTACTAGTATTTATCTGCTGGACGAACAGGTCTGATAGGTCTGAGATGGCTTCATTCACATGTTGTTTTAGTTTGTTCAGGCTACTATGAAAAAATACCATTAACTGGGTGGCTTAGAAACTACAGAAATGTATCACTCACAATTCTTGAGCCTGAGAAATCCGAGATCAAGATGCTGGCAGATTTGGTGTCTAGTGAGGGCTAACTCTATTGTTTACTGATGACACCTTCTCTCTGTGTACTTACACAGTAGAAGGAGCTAGCTACTTCTCCGGGGTTTCCTTTATAAAGGCACCAATCCCATTCATGAGGGCAGAGCCTTCATGGCCTAATAACCTCTCAGAGGCCCTATCTTCTAATACTATCACATTGGGTATTAGATTTCCATGTATCAGTTTTGGGGAGGACACAAACATTCAGACCATAAAACATGTCCAGCACCTTGATCAAATGGTTGGAAGGCTGGGCTCACCTGAGACTGGGGAATAGAGTATCTATACATGGCCTCCCCAACATGGTGGCCTCAAGATAGTCAGATTTTTTATGTAGTAGCTCAAGGTCTAGGAGTGAGTGATCTAGAAAACAAAGTACATGTTGCATGGGCTCGTATGACCCAGCCTTGAAGCCACATTGTGTTACTTTTGCTATATTCTATTGGTTGAAGTGGTCACAAATCTGCCTAGATTCAAGGAGAATGAGTGGTCATAAACCATACCTATTTATGGGAGGAGTGTCAAATGATTTGTGGCTATGTTTTAAGACCACCACAAAAGCCATCTGGCAGAAGGACATGCCTCTTTGATGGCAGCTTGGATGATATGAATACTAGGAAGCCCTGTCCTCCCCGAGACCTAGCATTTCTTAGAGTCATGGAGACTGCAACATTCCACATGGGTTATAAATGGATGGGATGGGTTCTCTTACCCAGAAATAGCAGCTCCTGAGACCAGAACTTGGAATCAGGTAGTTTCTTTAGGGAAGTGATCCCAGGGATAAGAAGTGGAGAACTGGAAAGAGTAAAACAGGGAAGGAAGGAAAGCCACTCCAAGGACGCATTGTTGAGTTAGTCACTGCTGTGGGCTCCTGGGGCTTAGACCAGTTGAGAGCACCTGAGGAGCTGTGTGGCTATGCCTTTGGATTGTCTTTCTGGGGAACAAAAGATAAACTCACTAATTCTTCTCCCCCATTGGTCAGGGGCTTCCCCATGGGAGGTTGGTTTCCTCTTCCAAATCTACCCATGCATGAGTCAATTGATTATGTTATTTTATTTTTGATTTAGGGGGCATGTGTGCAGGTTTGTTGCATGGGTATATTGTGTGATGCTGAGGACTTCTAATGATGCCGTTGCCCAGGTAATGAACATAGTGTCCAATAAGTGGTTTTTCAATCATTGCACTCTTCTCTCTTTCCTCCCTTTTGAATCCTCAGTGTTTATTTTTCTCATCTTTGTGTCCATGTGTACCCAATGTTTAGCTCCCACTTATAAGTAGGAGCAGCCATGCATGAGTCTTGAGGATAGCCCATACTGTAGCATCAGAAGGATCCTGGGTCAGAGAGTCAGACACACAGTGAGCTGAACTGAGGTGCTGTCAAGTTACATGTGCATAAAGTGGGTAGCCATGGCAATGGATAAGGTAAAAGGTGGGCTGGGAGTATGTGAGATGGTCTCAGAGGTATCTGATATGCATGCACACACATTTGAACTTCACAACTAACTAAGTCAGGGATACAGACTTTGAAGCAAGGAGGCTATGCAACATAGACAGATATAATCTAGCTTGTTTCTATTATTTTCCCTTCTGGATTTCCTACTGGGCTTGCAGCTACCAGAGACACTCTCCCCATGTGGGTCCTATCTGAGTTGGGAAACTAGCCAATACAACTCTCCTTTTCTCCTCAAGACTCATATCAACATTCTGGCAATACTTACGTTAATAATCACTATAGTTCTAATTAGGAAAAGCTTTGCAAAGATCAGACTTTCCAGTTTGTAAAGAGGAGAAATCATAGTCAATGACCAGTCCAGGTGTCCCTAAGCCATGTCCCTGCCCCCAGCAATCTAGTGAACAGGAAAACCCATTCTTCACAGTGCAGACTAATAACCATTCTCCACTCTTTAGTCCCTAAAGGGGAGTTGACACTGAGAGTGGCTGGTGATGTTTATCATTTTATCTGCTTGCTGGTATCAGAGGACATACCAGTGGATGGAACTGAAAGGAATAAGGAGATCAGTGTAGTCCCAGAAGCCAATTTCAAGGCTTCTGGTGAAGGAGACGATAAGCTCACCCCATTTCAAGTGAACCTACGTGTGAAATCCATATTTTCATGTAATAGAAAGATGGTTCATCTATTTACAAAAGGCATCTGCAGGGGACTAATCTGCCTATTGAGCTCCCCTGGGCATTTTATTTGTGGTTTCATTTATTGAAAGCACAGACCTGCTTGGCATGCTGCAACAGTTCTCAAAATGATTCCAGAGTGTGGATATGTTGTTTCAATGAAAGCTTTTATGAAAGTTCAATCTGATACTCAGAGGGAAAAGGGCTGCTCAGCTTCACTTTGGGGTTAGGGGCCTGTAATTGTAGATTCTTCTCTCTCTCTTCATCTCTCACCTTTCTCGACTCTTAAGAGAACGTATTTTGTATAGCTCCTAAAATCACAGCTTGGAGGTCTCTGGGATGTAGTACAAGTTAGGAACGGGTCCTGTTGCAAGTGAGAAAAATCTGACAACAGTGGCTTAAAGAATCAGGGAGTTATTATTCTTTGCTTATCAGGAAATCTGGAGGTGGGCAACTGCTTTTGTTTCAGCAACCTAGGTTCTTTCTCTATTTCTGCTATACTTAGTCTATTGATTTGTTGTCTTATGGTTGCAAAATAACTGTAGAATCCCTAGGTGTGACACCTGAGTTCAAGGCAGAAAGTTGAAAGAGAGTATTTTTTTTCCCTCCTGAGGTTCTGTGTTTTTCTTGGGAAGGAGGGGAAGTTACATATTGCCAGAAGACTGTACTTTAGATCTTATTGGACAGAAGTAAGTCACAGGCCCATGGCAGACCAATACAGGTCAAAGGATATGAGAAGACCATTTAGTTCAATAATGATTTATCCTCTGGGGCTGGCAGAGGGGCTCTTCTTTTCTGAAATCACAGATTTTCCACCTGTTTTTTTCTTTTTTAAACAAATCAGGGTTTTATAAACAGAGAAGTAGGAGATGGGGAAGGGTAGTGGGATGGACAATTGGATAGGCAACAAACTGGGTATGTCAGAACCAATGAGCCAGAAAATCTGATTACGAATTCTAACTTGGCCACTGAACTTATTGTGAAACATTGGACAAGCCACTTGACATGGCCTGGCTGCAGTGACTTTGTGTATAAATTGAGAAAAGTGAAGGACAACATAAGTGCCAAATTTCCTTCTCGTGCCAACATTCAGTGATTCTGTGCAATTTTAATAATTTCCTGAATGTTCATGGCTAAACCAAAACTGGTTTGTAATTGAAACAGATGCCCTAATGGTGCTGTTCTGGTTCCAAGAACTGGCTGCTTGTACTTTCATGCAGTAAATTATGTGCTAGAGATTTCAAATAAATTCTACCTCCCCACATTTTTTTCATCTTTGAAGAAAAAATCAGCTCTCCATTTCCTCCTCTTCCCACTTAGTTAAATTCTGTATTTGAGTAGTACAGCTTTATTCCTTCTAGTTCTTATTTAGTTTTTCTTAATAAAATGAGAAACAACGTTTCTGTTTGGCATAAAGCTCCTTCTAAGTAGCAGGAAATTATTATTAGCCCTCTGATTGATTGTTGAATATTAAATGAAAGGAGATGTCTTTTAAAATATACAATTGCAATTTGTGTTTGGCTGTATTGTGTATACAGTCTTCACCAGTTGCTAACAAAGGTAAAGAGTGAAGGTTCCAATCGGGTAATGTACCTGTGATTAACACAGTGTCTGTCTTTTGCTAATTACTCAGTAAATGTTTTTTGAATCAGTGAATTATAATAAGACATAAATGAGCCAGAGTAGACTAGGGTAGAATTAATTCCTCAGAGTTAGATTTTCATAGTTTTAATATCCCTGAAGTCATAAAGGAGGGCATTGGAAAAGACCTTACTTAAGATATTTGATTGATAGCTTATATTATTTGTACATTAGTGGGTGTACAAAAGGAAGTCAGAAATAGTGCAGCATGCCAATTCATTCATTGACTATTAATTGAGTGCCTTCTTGGTTCCAAGCACTCTTCTAGGTAGTGCCATACTCCAGTGAATAAGAGAGGCAATGGTTCCTGTTTCCATGGAGCTTGCATTGCAGTGGAGGACACAGACAGTAAACAAGTATGCAAAAACTATTTCAAATAAGTGCTATGAAGGAAATGAAATGGGGTAATGTGATCGTGAGTAGGCGAGCAGAGAGCATTAGCTAAGGCAGTCATAGAAAGCTTCTTTAAGGCTACTTTTATGACACTTGAGCTGACACCAGAAGGGAGCTAGTCATGTGATGATCTGATAGAACAGTGTTTTAGGCAGATAGAAGAGTAAGTACAAATGCCCTTCAGTGAAAATAAGCATGGTGAATTTGAAGACAAATAATAAAGCCAGTGTGGTGCAAGTGCAGTGAACAAGTGGGGGGCAGTAGGAGGAGATTAGTTGGGACAGGTGACCTGTGTAGAACCTTATAGAACAAGGACATCATTATTCTAACTGCAGTGGAAATGTGTTTCAGATTTTAAGCTGAGGAAGGACATGATCTGCTTGAAATTTTTATAAGATCTTCCATTTTCTGGGTGGAGAATGGATTGGAATGGGCAAAAGCAGAAACAAGGACATCTGTTTCAGGATCACTGCAATAGTTCCAGTGGAAGAAGAAGAGGACTTCTGAGCAGAGAGATAGGAAAAGCTGGTTGGATTTGAGACCTATTTTGAAAGCGGGGGATAGGACTTGCTAATGAATCATGTATGGGGGCTGGTGAGGGAGGGAAAGGAATTAAGCATGGCCTCTGGGTTTTAGGCTAAAGTGACTGGGAGGAAGGAGGTGACTTTTTCTGATAATGGGAAGGTGAGGGTGGGTGGTAGGGAGAAGTAGTTGGGGTGGAAATGGTGGCCAGAGTCAGAAGTTCTGATTTGGGAATATTAGATCTGAGCTACTTTGCAGACGTCTGCACCTCAAAAGGTCTTTGAAGCAGAGGCTTCATAAAGGAGTCTTCTTAGGAATGCAATGGTTAAAGACAGAGGAAAAAGGAGTAATCCTTTCCAACCCCACAATAACAGAATCTCAACAATGCTGTGCCTCTTCCAATCTCTCTTCTTAAGGAGACAAAGATAACTCTTCCAAGGTAATCTCCCAGATCAAGAAAATAATTGAGAACACACATGCTTAAAACCTTTAATATGGACCTCTCTAATCCCCTCTTCACCTTTTTGATCAGCCCAAGCAGTTATATCAGCAGAAAATCTAAGTGAATAGAGGTAACTCTTTAGAGAAATGAATTGTGGGGAAGTCTGCTAGGATTACCAAGATTAATGCAAAAGAACAGAATGGTCCTCAAATAAGTACAAGATAAAATGACAGAATGATGCAGGGGAAAATTACCATCTAGAGCTACGTTTTTATTTTAATAAAGTGGAAATATGTAGGCAGAAAATCATTTAAAAGTTTTTCTCTTGGTGAAGCTGTTCAAATAGAAGCTACACACTTTGAATTATAAATGGAACAGAAAGGACTTTGGGTGTCTCTGAATTTGGGATCTGAGTTTTGTTGTTGATGTGGTAGGAGATGTGAGTGGCAGAGTGGGGCCAGGTTTGAGCTCTCACAGGCCCCTATAAGTTGTCTTAAGGTGGTACTAAGCAAGGTAAATTTGTGAGTAAAGTCTACTTACGATACTCTGGTCGTAGGGAAACATGAGGTTTTGTTAGAATCTCTTAGTTTTTTGGTATGTTGCTAAGAATTCTGTTACTGTGCTCTTTATTTAAGGCAAATAGATTGCCTCTTTCTTTTCTTGCCCTTCTCATGGCTAGATTCTGGCTTAGTATACCCTTGAGTAGGGACTAGCCACTGGGTGACTTGCTCAGGCTTTTAGCTTTCTCTTCCTCCTTCCTCTGGCAGGTGAAGGGCTGCAGTGTAGGCAGATGTTCAGACTGGTAGGTACTGGACTTTGATGGGCATACCTAAAGAGGTCTTGAAAGTTTTTGCGGATTCTCATCTCAATGTGACTATACAGGTTTTTATGTGTAGTAGTGTTTTTAAAATTATGTTAGTGGTACTGACAAGATATTTGACTACTACTTTTAAGGACAAAAAATGTAATTACTTTTGCACCAACCTAATATTAAAAAGTAAAATAAGACAAATAGAATAAAAAATATTTTGCATAGTAAAGGCTAAGTATTGTTTTGTGAAACTCCATTTACAGATACACTTGTATGTCCTGGGTCATGACGTATTAAAGAAAGTAAGCTTGAGGAACATGGCTGTAGAGAGTAGCAGGGGCTGAGAATTCAGTCTCGGCAGGTAGAAGGCTCAGAGGGAAGAATTTCACCTCCAGTGATTACCAGCCACAAGATCGTGGGTGAGTTTCATAACCTCTTCAGGTCTCAGACTCCTCATCTGTAAAGTGAGGATAAGGATGAATCCTGCGTCATATGGTTATGTTGGTTGAGAGGGTTGAAGCCTTGACTACAATGCCAGACACACATGCCGGACACACAATGTGTCCAGTAAATGGCAACCATTATAATTATTCATGAAAATTGGTTATTCATCTGCTGTGGGTGTCTGGGGCAGGAGAGTTGTGATTAAAATGAGTCATATTGGCCTGTTTCCATGTGGAAAATGGGTGTGGTATCACTGAGTCCTCTTTAAACCCCAATATTCACTGCTGGCCTTATGTGTGGAAGGATATCTGACACTTTAGTTCAAAACACTTGTTTGAAAACCAAGACTCCCTCGATAGGTGTGTAATTATTAGGATTTTCAGAATACTGTAAATTGTAATTTTCTCTCTCTTCTCCTTTTGGAAAAGTATAAGATTGGGAGTAGTGAATGCAGCAATGGGATATGGTTGCACCCTTTTCAAAGCCTCCTGAGATGGGAAGCACTAGACTGTGCTCCTCTTGTTCTTTGTGGGGTCTCTTTATTTGTTGAAGTCAGGCTTCTGCCTCTAAGAATAAATTTCTTTCCCTCAGGCTGTGCTTTTGGTAAACTCATCCACACTGCTCTTCTGGTGGCTTACCATGATTAATAGCAATTTATTTATGGGTAGACTTTTTATTATCATAGTTTTGTTTAATCTTTTTAAACAGCTTTATTAAGGCATAATTTACATGCCATTAAGTTCACCCATTTTAAGTGTGCAATTCAGTGATTCTTAGTGAGTTTACGAAGTTGAGCAACTATCACAATCCAGTTTTAGAACACTTCCATCACTTCAAAAAAGAAATCCCTCGTGCTTATTTGCAACTCTTTCTTTTACCCCCAGCCTCAGGCAATGACTAATCTACTATCTATTTTTTTTGTGTTTTCTAGACATTTCATACAAAGGGAATCATACAATATGTAGTCTTTTGGGTCTGGCTCCTTTCACTTAGCATAATGTTTTTGAAGTTCATCCATATTCTAGCGTATATTAGTACTTAATTCTTTTTGATTGCCTGACGATATGCTACTGTATGGATGTACATTTGTTTCTTCATTCCCAGCTAATGGATATTTGATTGTTTCTACCTTTTGGCTATTATGAATAATGGTGCTATGAACATTCACATACAAGTCTTCATGCAGACCTAAGGTTTTATTTCTCTTGGGAGATAACTGGGACTGGAATTCATGGATTGTCTGCTAAAATTATGTTCAAATTTTAAGGAAATAACCAAATTATCTTCCAAAGTAGTTGTACCACTTCATATTCTCACCATAGAAGTATGAGGGTTTTAGTTTCTGTATATCCTTGCCAATGCTTATTATTTTCTGTCTTTTTGATGATAGCCATTCTAGTGGGAGTGAAGTGGTAGTTCATTGTGGTTATTATTTGAATTTCACTAATAAACAATGAGGTTGAGCATCTTTTCATGTATTTTGGTGAAGCATCTATAAAAATCTTTTGCCAAAATTTTAACAGGGTTGTTTGTCTTCTTATTGTTGAATTGGAAGAGTTCTTTATATATTTATTAGATATATGGTTTGCAAATATTTGTCTTCATTATTTGGCTTTAAATTTTCTTAAAGGTGCTTTTTGAAGAGCGATGCTTTTTAATTTTGGTAAAATCCAATTTATTAAGTATTTTTAAATGGATTTTGGTTTTGATATGGTATCTAAAAACTGCCTAACTCAAGGTCACAAAAGTTTTCTTAGGAAAGTTTTATACTTTTAGCTTTTAAATTTTGATTTACAATGTGCTGAGAGTTATTTTCTTTTTGTGGATAATGTGAGGAAAGTGTTTAAATTTAACTTTTGGCATGTGCCATTTGTTAAAAATTGTCTCCGCTGTTCATTGAAAAGATTGTTGTTTCTGTATCATATTTCATTGACACCTTTGTAAGCAATCAATTAATCATAAATGTAAGGGTTTATTTCTAGAATCTCAATTCTGTTCCATTGATCTATATGTCTATCCTTAATGCTAGTACCATATTGTCTTCATTACTGTGGCTTTGTAGTAAGTTTTGAAGTCAGGAAGTACTAGTCCTCTGACTTTGTTCTTCTTTCTCAAGATGATTTTGACTATTCTGGGCTTTTGCATTTCCATATAAATTTTAGGATAACCCCCAAGTTTCTGTAAAAATGGCAGCTAGGACTTTGATAAGAATTGCATTGAATTTATAGACCAATTTGGGGAAAATTGCCATCTTAATAATATTGAATCTTCCAATCTGTGAAAATAAAATCTCTTCCAATTTATTCATATTTTCTTTAATTTATTGTCACAATGTTTTATAGTTTTCAGTGTACAAATGAAACTTCTTTCATCACACTCATTTCTGAGTATTTTATTCTTTTAGGTGCTATTATGAATGGAACTGTTTCTTAATTTCCTTTTCCAATAATTTATAATAAGTACCTAGAAATACAATTTCTTTTGTCTATTGCTCTTCTATTATACAATTTTGTTTATCTTGTTTATTACTGCTAATAGTTTTTCAGTGGATATTTTGGGACTTTCAATATACAAGATCATGTTATCTGTGAATAGAAAATGAAATCATTGAAAATGGAGGAAGGAACCCCAGAAGTCTGCCTCTTCATAAAAGCAATGACAAAAAGTGGCAAAAACTGTCAGAATCAACTTTTTAAGAAGTTTGAAAATTAACCAAAAGCTTGCAGCAACTCAGAGAGTGCTTATTCAAGAAAAATTGCTGATTACTGTCAAGAACAGAGCTTTGTAGCATTTTAACTCACCCTGGTTTTATTTACCACTCCCCAGCTTAGTTATAGCCTTGAAAATAATATCCTGCATTACAATACCAGTACTAGATGGGGCAGAAGGACCTCATTTGCAAATAATTACCTTTAGTTGATCTGTCTGGTGACCCTCTGGAATACCTACTAAAAAGTACGTCTTTATCTTGCCTAGCTCCAAACTCACCCAGTCTTAAACTCACTACCTGGGGGTGTATTTGTTGAAATATTTACAGGCAAATATTTTATTTATTGCTGCCTGAGGCAATGGATAATGGCTGAGACAAAAAACAGACTAACCAAAAAGCTTGGGAGGAAACTCTGAGATGTGTAGGAGAATAAATGCTTTGAAAACTTCCAGCATATTTCTGGGGAACTAGAAGGCTGCATTCAAGTCCAAGGCTGTGTGCATGCTCAGAAAAGACCTGAGAAGGCCCTAAGCTCGCCTCTCTGGCCAACCTTGAGGCTCTGCACAAACCAGAAGTAAAGACCAGGGTAGTGTCATACACTGCTTGTCTGAATGTTGAAGACATGCATCAACATGCACAGAAAACCCCTCTGCAAACAGTGGGAGAATTTTTGGTTCTGGGCATTTAAGGAAATCTGTCCAGTTGTTGGCTAATCACGAGGCTGACAGAACAGAGACCTCAGTGACCAAACGTAACAAAGAGTGTAGACTTTACAGAATTATATCAGTAAAGTTGTTAGAAAAATAACAACAAGCAGTAACATAAAAAAGCGCTGGGGATTAGGGAATATTTGATTTCCAGAGTTGCCATATTATGATATTCAAAATATCCAGCTTTCAACAAAAATTTATGAGGTAAGCAAAGAAACAAGAAAATATGGCCCATACAAAGCAGAAAAAATGACAATCAACAGAAACTGTCCCCAAGGAATCCCAGATGTTTGACTTTGTAGATGAAAACCTTAAAATAGACATTTGAACATTTTAAATACGTTCAAAGAGCTAATGGGAACCATGTTTAAAAAGTGAAAGGAGGAAAACAATGTCTCACCATATAAAGAATAAGCATATAAAGATAGAAATTACAAGCACATCTCATTTGATTGCACTTCACTTTATTGCGCTTTGCAGATACTGAATTTTTTACAAATGGAAGGTTTTTGGCAATCCTGCACTGAGCAAGTCTATCAGCACCATTTTCCCAACAGTATGTGCTTACTTTGTGTCTCTGCCAGCACTTTTAAAGCAATAAAGTATTTTTAAATTAATGTGCATTTTTTTAGACATAATGCTATTGCACACAATAGGCTACAGTATAGTATAAACATAACTTTTATATGCACTGGAAAACCAAAAATTCATGTTACTTGCTTTATCATAGTATTTGTTTTATCGTGATGATCTAGAACTAAACCTGTAATATCTCTGAGGTATGCTTTTATAAAAAAGAACCAAACAAAACTTCTGGAGTTGAAATGTAAAACAACTGAAATGAAAAATTCACTATTGGGGCTCAACAGCACATTTGAGCAGGCAGAAGGAAAAATGAGGAACAGAAAGAAAATATAATGAAGAAGAATGAATAGAGTCTCAGCGACCTGTGTACTAACATACATATAATGGGAGTCTGAAAGAGGAGAGAAGGACAGGGGAAGAAAGAATATCTGAGAAATAATGAAAAACATAAATCTACATATCAAAGAAACTCAACAAATTCCAAGTAGGATAAACTCAGTAAACTGGGAATAGAGATAGTTTTACTTCTTTCTTTCAAACCTGGATGCCTCTTTTTGTTTCTTGCTTGATTGCACTAGCTAGGACTTCCATTACAATGTTAGATGGAACTGATGAAAGTGAACATCCTTGCCTTTTTCCTAGTCTTAGAAAGAAACATTCAGTCTTTCACCATTAAGTATGATTTTTATCTATAGATATTTCATAGATGATAGTCTGTTGAGCGTTTTTATAATGAATGGATATTAGATATTATAAAATACTCTTTCTGAATTTGTTGAGATGATCCTATGGTTTTTGTCCTTCTTCTTATTAATATAATATATTAAATTAATTTTTTCATGTTAGATCAACCTTGCATTCCTGGGATTAAAAGAATCTCTTGGTATGATGTTTAATATTTTTCATGTTTCTGGTATTTTAGCTTACTGAAATTGTATTACAAATTTTGCATCTTTATTCATGAAGTATATTTGTCTGTAGTGTTCCTTTCTTGTCATGTTTTTGTCTGGCATTGGCATCAAGGTAATATTGGTCTCAGAAAATTAATTGGGAAGAGTTTCCTCCTCCCCTATTTTCTGGAAGAACTTATGAAGGATTGATTTAACTTCTTTAAATTTTTGATTGAATTCATCAGTAAAGCCATCTTAGCCTGGACTTTTCTTTGTGGGAAGATTTAAAATTATTAATTCAATTTCTTGTTATATGTCTAGTCATATTTTAAAATTTCTTCTTGCATTAGTTCAGGTGATTTGTGTCTTTCTAGGAATATGTCCATTTCATTTAAATTGTTGAATTTTCTGGTACACAGTTGTTCATAGTATTCTCATTTAATCCTTTTAATTTTTATAAGGTCAATAGTGATGTTTTCCCTTTCATGTTTGAATTTGGTGATTTATGTTTTCTCCTTTTTTTCTTGCTCAGTTTATCTAAATTTTTTGTCAATTTTGTTGCAAAGAACCAATTTTTGGTATCATTGATTCTGTCTATTGTTTTCTGTTTTCTATTTCATTGATTTTCACTGTGATCTTTATTATTTCTTCTTTTTGCTTGCTTTGAGTTTAGATTTCTCTTCTTTTTTACTTATTAAGATAAAAGTTTAGGCTACTCATTGGAGATCTTTTTTTTAAAATATAGGCATTTGAAGATATAAAGATCTTTCTAAACACTGCTTTCTTTCTATGTCATAAAGTTTGATATATTATGATTCTGTTTTCCTTCAGTTCCTTTCTGATTTCCCTTGCAATTTTTCTGTGACCCATGGGTTATTTAGAAGTATGTGGTTTAATTTCCAAGTATTTATTGACTTCACAGTTTTTTAATTCATTTATAATTTGATTCCAATATGGTTGGAAGGCATATTTTGTATTGTTTTAATCCTTTTATGTTTATTAAATATTATTTTGTGGCCAAGCATCTTAATCCATTCTCTGCTGTGACAACAGAATACCTGAGACTGGATAATTTATAAAGAAATGAGGTTTATTTGACTGATAGTTTTGGAGGCTGGGAAGTTCAAGATTGGATGGCTGCATCTGGTTGGCTTCCAGCGAGGGCTACATGCTGCATCATAACATGGTGGAGAAGCATAAGGTGAAAAAGCATGTGCAAAGAAACCAAACACAAGAGGTAACCTTACTTTATAATAACCTGCTCTCACGGTAACTAATCCAGTCCCATGAGAGTGAGAAGTCACTCTCACGAGAAAGTCATTAATCCCTCTTAGTGACCTACTCATTTCTTAAAGGTGCCACCTCCCAACATCACCACACTGAAGACCAAGCCTCAACATGAATTTTGGTGAGGATGAACAATATTCAAACCATGGTACCTGGCATATGGTCTATCCTCAAGAATATTCCTTGTGTACTTCAAAAGAATGTATATTTTGCTATTTTTGGGTGAGGTGTACTATAGATATCAATTAGATCCAGTTGGTTGATAATGTTGTTCAATTCTTCTATGTCTCTGCTGATTTTATGTCTAGTTGTTTTATCCATTCTACAGAGTGGACTATAGAAGTCTTCAACTATTATTGTGGAATTTTTTATTTCTTACTTTAATTCTGTAAGTTTCTGCTTCATGTATATTGGAGCTCTGTTGTTAGGTATGTGTATACTTTGTAATTGTTATATCTTCCTGATTAACCCATTATAATCGTAAAATGTTCTTTGTTTGAAGCAATATTTTTTATCTTAAAGTCTATTTTGTCTGCTACTAGTATAGTGACTTCATCTCTCTCATGATTGCTATTTGCAAGGTATAATTTTTGTACTTTCACTTTGAGTGTTTTTGAATCTATGTGTTTCTCTTGTAGACAGCATGTAGTAGGGTCTTGTTTTATATCCAGTATAACTGTGTCTGCCTTTTAATTTGGATGTTTAATCCTTTTATTTTTTTAATTAAAATTTTTATTGACATAATTGTATATTCATGTATAGCACTAAGAAATAACCCAGAAGAGTCCCTGGTACATTTTGCCTTGTTTTCTCCGACAGTAACATTTTGCAAAACTATAGTATAATATTACAATTTGGATATTGTTGTTGGTATGACCCATAGCTCTTATTTCTATTTCCCCAGCTTCATTTGTAATCGTGTGTGTGTGTGTGTGTGTGTGTGTGTGTGTGTGTGTGTGTGTTTGTTTTCTTTTTGCAGAGGGGGATTTATTAAGTTCTATGTAATGTTATCACCCGTGTAGAATAGTGTATCCACCACCACAGTCAAGGTACTGAAGAGTTCCAACACCACAAGTATCACTCATGTTTCCCTTTCATAATTATACCCACATCCCTGCCACCCACACTCCTACCCCATCCCTAGTCCCTGGAAACCACTAATCTGACCTCTACTTCTAAAATTTTGTCATTTCAAAAATGTTATATAAATAGGACTATTCATTATGTAACCCTCTGGGATTGGCTTTTTTTAAAAACTCAAAAGTATGTGTAACACTTCATGAACTTGCATGTCATTCTTGCACAGAAGCCATTCTAATATTCTTTGTATCATTGATGTTTTAGGGTATGTGCTGCTGAAGTGAGCACAATCAATCATTTGATTTTTAATGTAGTTATTGGTATATTTGTATTTTATCTCATATTTTTCAATTTGTTTTCTATTTGTCTCATGCTCTTTTGTGCCTCTATTCCTTCTTTACTGCTGTTTTTTTCTAAATACTTTTTTTTCGTGTGCTATTTAAATTCCTTTTATTATTGTTTTTAATTATATTTTTGGGAATAATTTTTTTAGTGTTTTTTCTACGGGAATTACAGTATGTGTCTTAACTAAAAGCAATGTATTTCAGGTAATACTAACAATTCCAGTGAAATACAGAAATTTTCCTTCAATATAGTTCTACTTCATCCCTCCTCTTTTGTGATATTTATAAATATTACTTCTTTGTATGACATATTTCCAACAGGAAGGTTTTTATAATTATTCTTTTGTACAATTTTCTTCTAAATAAATTAAGAGAAGAGAGAAACTATAAAGTTTCTTATATTTAAATACATAGTTACTTTTACTCATGCTCTGTATTTTTTGTGTGGATTTGAATTGCTGTCTAATGTTATTTTTTTTTTTTTT
>NW_016107843.1:864983-909259 GCF_001604975.1 Cebus imitator | reverse complement strand
GGGGCGCCAACAAAGCAGCTGCACGGGGCAAAGCAGCGGCGCCGGCCGGCGCTGGCCGGCACAGCCGCGCTGGCCGAAACAGCCGCGCTGGTGACCGTGGAGCACCTCTGCCCGGGAATTTCCTAGTCTGTGGGCAATAAAAACACGGCGTCCACTCACCCTCTGCGCTTTCACTGGGAGCTGCAATCCTGAGCTGTTCCTAAACGGCCATCTTGGATCCACCTCCTAATGTTATTTTCTTTCATCCTGAGGAATTCCCTTTAGCAGTCTTTGTAAGAGAGGTCATGTTTATCTGGAAATGTCTTTGTTTTGCCTACAATTTTGAAATATAGTTTTGCTAGATATGAGATTCTTGGTTGATAGTTTTTTTTCCTTTCAATACTTTGAATATGTCATCCCATTGCATTCTGAGTCTCCATTATTTCTGAAGAGAAATCAGCTGCTAATCTATCAAGCCTCTTTTTTACTTCTCTGTGATGAATTGCTTTTCTCTTCCTACTTTCAAGATTTTCTCTGCCTTTACCTTTCAACATCTTGGCTATGACGTGTCTCTGTAAATTCTTTTAGTTCATCTTACTTGGAATTAATTATGCTTCTTGGGTGTGTAGATTAATGTTTTTAATCCATTTGGGGAGATTTGGGACATTATGTTTTCTTTTTTTTTTTTGCCCCTTTCCCTTTTCTTCTTTTTGAACTCCCAGTACACATATGTTGGAATACTTAATGGTATCTCACAGGTCTCTCAGGCTCTGCTAATATTTCTTCATTATTTTTTTCTTTCCATTATTCAGAATGGACAATTTATAGTGATTTATCTTCAAATTTGCTGATTCTTTCTCTTGCCACTCAAATATCTTGTTGAGTCTGTTTGTGAATTTTTTATTTCTGTTATCATCTTAACTTCAGGATTAAAAAATGGTCATTTAAAAATAATTTCTCTTTGATAGTCTGTATTTGATGAGTCATTGTTATATTTTCTTTTTTATCTTTTACATTTCTATGATTATATAATAGTTGTACATATTTATGGGGTACTTGTGATATTTTGATACAAGCATACAATGTGTAATGGTCAAATCAGGGTAATTGAGAAATCTCTCACTTCAAATACTTTTTATTTTCTCTTGGGACCGTATTTTCTTTTGATTCTTTAAAGCGGGTTTCCTTTATATTTTTGGAACATATTAACAACAACTACTTTGAAGTCTTTGCCTGGTAAATCCATCACCTGGTGTCTCTCAGAGAGTTTCTGTTGGCTGGTTTTTTTGCTCTTGTGTATGAGTCATACTGTCCTGTTTTTGTTTTTTTGCATGTCTTGTAATTTTTTGTTGAAAACTGGACAGTTTTGATAATATATTATAGCAACTCTGGACTCTGATTCCTCTCTCCCCTGATTTTGTTGTTGCTATTTTTGTTATT
Organism: Cebus imitator; assembly: GCF_001604975.1. Lineage (NCBI taxonomy): Eukaryota > Metazoa > Chordata > Mammalia > Primates > Cebidae > Cebus > Cebus imitator. The sequence goes on along the minus strand of NW_016107843.1, from coordinate 907,840 downwards.
AGTTTATTTTATCATTTATTTGTTATTTGCTATTATTGTTATTTATTTACTGAAATAACTATATACTGTCTGTCTCTCCAGCAGTGTGCAGCCACTGATGTCTCCACTCAATTAAAAAAAAATTCTTGATCTTATTTTTAAGCCCGTTTTTTTTGGAGTCACGTCTGGGTCAGCATTGCATAGTGGTCAGCCAAAGATTTAAACACCTTGAGCCAATAAGGCTTTTACCATATGCTGATGGATCTGTGTATGGTTTGGAAAATGGCATTCAAAGTTTAGGCAGTTTGCAAGTCTGTCAGTCTTTACTTTCTGTGCTTTTAGAGTCTCACATTCATTCTGGGACAAGTAGCTCCCTAAGACCCTCTTCAGTCTTTCCTGAGCATAAGCACAGCCATGTGTACACATGCAGCCTTCCACATCACTAGGGATATGTGGGAACTTACTGAGGCCCACTCTGGCTGTCTTGATTCCTGGATCTTGCTGATACATTTCTTGTTCTTCTGCTGGTATGATGTTTGGCCCAGCCAGTAAGGCAACCTCAGGATAGTTATGATTTTTTTTTTTTTCAACTGTTTGCCCCCAAGATTGCTATTGTTTTCAACCATGCCCTTGGGCATGAGTTTTTCCATCCTTCATTCCATATCATATTAACCCTTCCAGCTGTGGAGCTGCTTATCCTCAAGGCCTGTCCTGCCCTGGTAGAACTACAGTGGCATGAAGCTGGGTGGAACAGCATGAAACAGTCTTGGACAAAAATACCAATCCCTCTGTATTCGTATGAGATTCAATCATTTTTGTTGAATAAATGCTACTCATTTTTTTTTTTGTTTTTGGTCAATTTCCAGATTCCTGAAATGGTTGTTTTTGACAATTTAATTCAGTTTTATTGTTACTTTTTGGGATGAGGATTTGTTGAGCTCCTTCCTTAGCTATTCTGGAAGTCCTGCCCTAGGAATAGCCTTGTGAGGCTGTGTTTGCCACACACAACACCCAAATTGGAATGCTTCTTAGAAATAGTGGTTCATATCCAGAGTACTGTCTGCTCATTGTGGGCAGGGCAAGGGTGGAGCAAGTTCCAGTGATATGCCTCCATAACATCTCATCAACTTTCGAAAGGAAACTTACAAAGAGATTGAACATCCTGTATTCAGAGAGAGGATGAACAACCAATGCTCAAGAAGTTTGCCATTCCATGTGACATTAAATGTGAAGGCTGGTGTGTATGGGGGCGCCACACATCCAATTGAGTAACAGTCTTCAGGATGGGGAATCAAGAATGGGGGAACATTTTCCTTCCTAAAACATTAACTGTGGGAAATGAGAGGATGGAAAACCACCTGTGAGGGACACTTCCAGTTTAAAAAAATTACTAAGGTATATATTTCTCATCCTCTCTACAAACTTGTATATCTAGAAATACTTCTTTGTTTGTCCACTGTTCAACTTCATGGTCTCTCTGGGCCAGGCTGTAAATATATCCATGAAGCTGGACATCCTTCATAGTTGGAGGAAATGATGGCTCCTGTAGCATTGTGAGGGGTCTGTATATGTCTATGTGTGTTCAATAGGGAACCCCTTCCCACATAAAGCTTCTCAGAGTACAAGAACTTCTAAAAATGCAAATGAAGCTCTTTGATGTGTATTTTCAATTAATCAGTGACTCTTGCACGGGATAAATGAAGTTATTTTTCCCCCTTACCAGTTTTAATTCATAGGTTATAATGCTAATGAAGGTTGGCTTTTTTTTATGTTGTTTCTACTTTTATCACCATCTTTTCCTTATTTTACTGATTACCTGTGCAATAACGTGGTATCTAAATTGATCTAAAGGCATCATTCTAAATTTTAAAAACCAACATTAAAAAAATAATCATTTCCACAAGTATTGTATGAATGAGGTTGAGCATTTAACCAATTAGTATGCAGAAACCACACGTCAATTGCCAAACAATTGCCTGAAGGGAGCAGCAACTCACATAACCCCGTTTTGGAAAAGTAGATCTGTTTTTATTTTATCTTTTTCAGTTTTAGCTGGTGTTTTAAAGAGAGATGTGATTTTGCAGCTTTGGGGAGCACTTGTCTATTTCAGGAAATTGTCAGAACCAAGAACTGGAGGAATTCAGGAAGAGGGCTCTAGAGCTCAGTTCTAAAAAATATTGTAGAAGCAGAGTCTTTGGTTTTTAATGGTCAAACTCTGTTCATTTTGTGAGCAAATGTCACAGTAAAAGACAGAAATACAGCTCAGAGAATAGCTTCAGAAGGCAAATGGCAGGGGCAGTCCAGGTAGCTATAACTTAGTGCTTTAGTCATCTTTAATGGAAATGGAGTCTCTAGCCAAGCCTAATATATAATGTATCATAAAACATATGTCTGTCAGTCTCCCAGGTACAATAAATAGGGAAAACACAGACCTCAAAGGGAGGCTATGGCAGGCCTTGCAGAGGGGCTCAAATTACTTGGCTTTTTGTTGGGGGTTGAAGGCTGTGGGGGAGGAATGATGTAATATATATTTTTAGTGTTTCTAAGAAATGACTGTCTCCAGCCCTGTTCCGGTGGGCTGAGGGAGAGGGAATGGAAAGGGAGGGGCTGGGTTTATAGATCTACATGGGAAAATTGAGTTGAGTGCCTATATTACAGGTGATTAAGCTCTTTCCTTTTTATTTGGAGTGTAGTATAGCAAGGAATAGATGGAACAGGTTCAACTGATGGCATTTTCCAGAATGCCCACCAACTTCTTTTCATTTCACTGTTGCCTCATGCTTTTTCCCTGGTGAGATGGCAGCCCAGGGCACCCTAGTAAAGACCAGCTGTCTGATCCTGTGCTCAAGAGCTCTGGTTAGTCTCCTTCAGTGGGGACTCAGCCACCATCTGAATTTCCTGTGGTCCCGGTATGTTCTGCCTCTGAGCTGGACAATCCTTCTGGGTTTATTCCTGTCTTTGCCTACTACTGAGCCTACTTCTTTGAGTACCAGTTCTTCATATGCGCTATACAATCTTGGGTTAGTAACCTCTATGACTCTCAGTTTTCTAATCTATGTAATGGGAAGAATAGCTATTTCTCTGGGACTCAAATACAGGTCTGTTTATTTCATCTCTAAAGCATGTTTTATGGCTCACCATAGATCCCATGCTCAGAATGTCATCTCTGCTGTGTTTTTCTAGATTATGTCCTGTCTCTTCTTAGAAAAGCCCACTGAAGTCCTCTCAAAATGAATTAAACCAGCTCCATTCATTCTGTTTATGCCAGGAATCCTCAATACTTCTTGATCTTTCCACTGTCCTACCTCTCCTGTGTCTTATCACACAGGTAAGCATGTGCTCAAGCATATACATGTGCACACACACACATGCACATACACACTCATGCTAATACACAGCCCCACACAGTATCAAGAGAGTGGCTGTTTGTGTGATGTGATTGAAAGTTATAATGAGATCAGATATGATTCTTTGCTCTAAAATGTGAGAAAACGAGCCCTTTATTCAACTTTGACAGCCTCATTCTTTTGATTCATGATGGTTTTTCCATGCAAGTTTTCCTAGAAACTATTAAATTATCCCCTCATACTTTGCGTACATGGGCATAGGTGAGATCCTTGGAGAATAGGGGTGGGCTGCTGTCAGGGGAGTGGGTGGGTACCTAAGTCCAACCTGACTCAGTTGCCAATGCTAGTGTTTCTCAGGATCAGCCCAGTCTACACAGCTGTGTCTGGTTTGTTCATGTTATTGTCACTTATGAATATTTAAGCATGTTCACACTTGCTCAGTTTCTTGGTGATTTTAAAGCTCTCTTCAGAGCTTGAGCCTTTATTTTTTCCTTTGGCTATCTCTTCTAATACTGTTTATATGGAACTTTCTTTGGTAGAATGGCTTTAACTTTTTGACTGTGACCCAGTGTAAGAAATACATTTTATACACAAGCATGCATACAAATATATAGATGACTGAAACAAGGCTTTTCTAAAACTATACTAACCATTCTTATATTCCAGGTCAAATGAATTTTGGCTTATTCTATTCTATTCCATTTAAAAATGATGTCGTTGACTACTGTAGCTAAGTTATTTACCAAACTGATTTCCTCATCTGTTTGAAATCAGTTCAAATGAGGTAAATTTTCCTCATTTACCAAACTGATTTCCTCATCCTCATCTACACAGTTAGACTACATTTTCTAGTATCCCTTGTGGTTTGATGTGAAAGCACTGAGTTCTCACTAATAAAATGTGATCAGGAGTGGCATGTGCCTCATTCAGGTATGACTCATAATTCCATGTAGAATCCAAGCCTTTTTCCAATTTACTGGCTTGATACAGACCAACATGGTGGATATAGACAGAATGTTTGTGTACCTCCCCATTCATATGTTGAAATCCTTACCCTCCATGTAATGGTATTAAGAGGCGGGGGCTTTAGGGAAGTGGTTAAGTCACAAGAGTGGAACTCTTTTAAATGGGATTAGTGCACTTACAAAAGAGACCCCAGAGAAGTCTCTTCCCTCTTTTAGCCATGTGAGGATACAATGAAAAGTTGGCCATCTGCAACCTAGAAAAGGGCCCCCTTCAGAACCTGACCATGCTGACACCCTGATATCTGACTCTCCTGGACTATGAGAAATAAATGCATATTTTCTATAAGCCACCTAGTCTATGGTAATTTGTTATAGTGGCCCCAATTAAGACGTGGAAATATTGGAAGCCACATGTTAAAGATGCCAGAGCCTCAAGATGAACTGAGCCTTAACCCCAGCCTCCGAATCTCTGCCTAGAATACCCATTTTGAACTTTATATAAGGCACTAATAAGCTTCTATTGTTTCGAACCACTATTAATTTGGGGTTTCTTTATTATAGCAGCTAACATTATCTTAACTAATTTACCGTCAACAGACTCATCGATTGACTGTTTTTACAACTACATATATCATCCTTTATATTTTTTGAGAGATAAAAATTTACATTTATTTGCTCATATTTGTAGAAATTGTGTAAGTATACAAGAGTAATGAGTGTAATCACATATGAAGGTAGGGTGACCATCTAATTTGTTATTCAAGTGGAACTGTTTCTAGAGTGAAAGGTATTATTAATAATGACTCCAGGACAATAGATGGAAAATGACATTGTCCTCAACAAACTGGAACATATAATCAACCATTATAAAGGGTACAGAGTGGGAGGAAGAATGGGGACATTTTTTATTATATTCTTAAAAGTATTGGTCTATGGTGAATTGGAAACAAAAACAGTTAATTCTTTACCACAGGTAGTTTAAACACTGCCTTAAAGACTGAAGAATGGCAAACCATAGATGTGAGACATGGAACTTGGTGAAAACGCTGCCAGGGATGCACAAGAGACTCATTCCCTTGTAGTTTTCGGCCAATCCAAAGTCCAGGAATGGGAGCCAGAGCCTGTAAGAGAGGTCTGGACGAGCCTCAGACATGAGCAGTGGAACTCCATGTCTCTCAAGCCTGAGGACAGAACTGGCTCCTCCATCTTTTTTAGTTTAAGGTTTTCCAAATGGTGACTTTCCTTAACACCTGACACCACTCTTTGATCCCTCTGAATCCACCAGACCCACAAGCAGTACTTCGTTATTGAAGAAACCGAAGCACTGTACTAAGCAGATTGTTGGAGTGCAGTTGTCAGAATATGTCTATGACAAGTATTTGGGCCCACATTTGCAGGCCACTGATACTTAACCTAATCATCTTGTGCTCACAGCTCAGCATTTCTAAAAATAGCAACTGTGAGTTGTGATAGTGAGAGGTTTAACTTGATTAGTATGGAGACTTCTTACTATAGAACTTTGAATGAAGCAAAATTCCCCGCCTGGGATTAGAACAAATAAAAGGAATTCCTTAAGAATGGTCAAAGTACTCTCAGCCCTTCCCATTACTTATGCTTTCCGGGATTTTTAGGGTTTTGTGGTCCGTGATTATTGTTCTTAAACTCTGGCTAAACTCAAAGAATAGAATTAGCCTGAACAGGAGACAGGCTTCCTGGCAAGTTACAAATTCCTTCACCCATGGGGGGGAAAATCAAGAGAAGCATCCATGAGATTGCCATACTTACACTTTGTCTGTGTAGCCCTTCAGTCTTCTCCCTGACTTCTTTCCTAGAGCCCAAATTGAAAAAGCCTGGTTTCTTACACAGTGCTGACTTGAGATGAGTGGCTTATGTTTTTCATCTGTCACCTTTCCCATCCTGCTAGTGGGGATACTAATAACACTTGCACTCTGTAAGCCCTAAAACTCCCCAGGTGATTCCAGTATGCAGCCAGGACTGAGAACCACTTTTGCACCCTGCAGGCAGATCAGTGCTTCTCAAGCTCTCCGTGCATATCAATCACCAGGGGATCTTGTTAAAATACAGATTCCATCTCACTAGATCTGGGATGGGCCCAGGATTCAGCACTTCTAACATGTTCCCAGGTGATGTCTTTTGCTGCTGGTCCTCAGACCATATGTTGGGTAGCAAGGAGGCAGGTGATCTGGTGAGATTGCTATTCATTATCAGATGCTGCAGGCTCTCTTCTGGTAGAATTAGAGTCAGGGATCAATTTTCATGCCTCTTATATTGATTGGGTTATGTAGCTCTATTCCACAAGGCAGGCATCGTGAGGATTAGCAACCATCTCCAGACAAGGTGGGATGCTTTTGCCAGACTTTGGTAGTCTAGGAACCTTAATGTTTGGATAATCACATTACTTAATGTCTTATTCCATTTGTGCTAGTGTAACAAAATACCACAGACTGGGTAATTTAGAAACAATGGAAATGTATTTCTCACAGTTCTAGGGACTAAGAAGTCCAAGATCAAGGCACTGGCAGGATTGGTGTCTGGCGAGGGCTGCTCTCTGCTTTCAGGATAGTGCCTTGTTTCTGCATCCTCTGGAGGGGATGGATGCTGTGTTCTCACATGGCAGAAAAGACACAAGTGCAAGAAAGGGCTCTCTTCAACCTCAAGCCCTTTTATAAAGGTGCTAATACCATTTGTGAGCGCTCTACCCTCATGACTTAGTTATCTTCCAAAGGCTGCATCTATACCTCTTAATATTGTTGCACTGGGGATTACGTTTCAATTTACGCAGGGGACATCATCACTCAAACCGTAGAACTCAGTGATAATTTTTAGATTCTTTGTTCAGCTAGAATTCACTGTTAATATAACCATCCTTAAATCTTTCTGAAGTTTTTACTTTGAAAATTTATCTAACAAATAACCTACCCTACTAAATACACCATACATTCATGGAATGAATCATACAATATTGGTACCAGAAGGGTCTTGGAACCTGGCTCACCAACCACTCAGCATTTGATGAGACTGGAGAAACTGCAGACTCATCCCTAGGACTGAAATTTAATTTCCAAAATGTTAAACACAGGACTCTTATACAAATAAAGGATGAATGCCATCAAAGATTTTATCCATCTCATTAATTAATGAGAGAGCCAACAAGATAGTAAGGTTGTCTCAAAGGACAGATGTTTATATATAGTCAGTCAGAGGAATAATGAAATAAATTTGCCACCAGGTACAAAACTGGTAAATGTCTTATAGGACCGTAAAACTGTAGCTAGTGGGGTCATTTTCTCTACTGAACAAAAATATACAGATTAACAAATAAATTCACAGTGTCTGGGTTCTAATTAGATAGAAATAGCAAAGCTAAACATAGGTGCATTCTCCTGTACAATCAAATAATTCTTGGGTGAGCCTGGTTAAAATGGCATTGAAGGGACATGAGTCATTTTCTTGCATTAGTTCCCAGTTTTGGGTATATATATATATTTAACACTAGGCAGAACCTCAACCAGCATCAGGATCCCAGTGCACTTTTAAACTTCCCTGTTCTTGGTGTATTAGTAATGACATCATGTTTGGCAGCTGTTTTTGAGCATTTCCCCACTGAAACAATGATATCAGATGACAGTAACATGTGTGATACACTCCCCTGGGCTTGCCCGGGGTTATATGGGACCTCTAACCCAAACTTTTTTTTCTCCTACTAGAGAAAGCATATGTAAATGTGTGACCTTGATAATATTATAAGATATATATATATATATATATGTCACCATTACATACTATTTGTATGATATATATGTTATTTATCTTTGCTTTTTACTTAAGAACCTCTTCTTAAACTTTGCTACTTAAACTATTACTAGTAAAAAAAAAATTTCTTCACAGCTTGCATCATAGCTGACCTCAACATATTAGTATGACATGGCATGGCTTCAGGAATGATAATGTATGAGATGCAAAGCTCCCATGTTTTACAAAATCCCATTCTGCCTTGCTTCAATTTGTTTCTATTTCTTTTGATCTGGCCTTGCCTTGTTCTGTGGAATCTCAAATTCCATGCTCTTGGCCTGAAAGCAAGAAGTGCTGGAACATATGTTGTTTGAGACACATTGAGTAATCCTTAACCATTTACTGCCCACCTAACAATTACAGCCTTGTGGTCGCAGGGGACACTCGACAAGCTTCCCTAATGCCTGGTGAACTGTAACATCACATAGCATCTGCCAAGCCTATATTTCAACTATTCAACAGGGATAAGGATGCATTTTTCAAATTCTCTGGGTCACATGTCTCAGTGGTTTTCCTCTGCTGAGATGATGTTCAGGCTCATGGCTACTTCAGGATTCTGGTAAGCACCCTTTGTCTGGATGTGTCCTGAAACTTGGCAGAGGCCTTCTCTGAACATGTCATATGCCATAGGTGACCTTGTCCCTTTGTCTATGGTTGATTGATGAGTGAAGGAGAGTAGAAACCCAACTCCATTGAGATTGATGAGGCTCTCTCTCTTGAAAAGTTGGACCTTGGAACAGAGAGAGACAGTACTTGGAGAGGTATTGGCACTGAGTCCTTCCTGAACATAGCTTTTTGTTAGTTTGTTTTTAGTTTTCATGCTGTAGTTAAGTACAAAGACCTTTCCATCATGTCGTCTAAAGATAATTTCACCCACTGCTGGGTTTGGCCATCAGTCTCTTGTCTTTCTCTTCAGCAATGGTGAGGTGGGTGCCTTTTCCCTGAGGAAGAGAAATCCATGGTTTGTTGCCTTTGCTAATAACAAAAATGTTGGAGAGCCAGGTGGCAAAGCTGTTGCCATTGGCATGTTTCACATGAACCACATTAAAACAACCAGAATGTCTTTCTCTGTTGGTCACACCAGCTCTTCCCTACATGATCAGGTTAGTGCCCTACATGATCAGAAGCACTTTAGTAACATACTATAGAAATAATCCCTGAAAGTACAGTAGTGCCCCCTTATCTGTGGTTTCCTTTTCTGGGGGTCTTGAACATATCCCTGTGGATAAGGGGGAGACTAATATGTAGTCTTCAACCACAGCGCTATAGAAATTCAATGAACACCTTCTGAGGGCCCTGGAACTGCCTGAGGCTCACCTCATCTGGTAAGCTAACAATTCCTTTGACTCTGAGATTTGTTGAGGGTTTTTCTATTAAATTTTCCTTCATCTTTTGTTATTGTTGTTATTAATTTTGTAAAAGTTGGTTGAAGTTGTTTAAAAGTTAGAACACATTAATTAATCGAAACCTCTACAAAGTAATAGAGTAGATGGAGGCTGAACTGATTTGAGTCAAGGGAACTTTGGTTCTAGCCTTAACTCTGTCACTCATTTGGTGTAACTGTGAATAAGCCACATGCATTCTCCAAACCTTGATTTCCTCTACCATAATAAAAGGGGGTAAACCTGAAGACTTTTCAACTGATGCTGTTTTATCAAGTGATTCCAATACTCTTTGACATCCTTCCATTGAGACATGGAGCTATGTTTCCTCTTCTTGAATCTGGGTGGTCTTGTGACTGTTTCCACCAATAGAGAATGGCAGAAGTGATACTGTGTGACTTCTGAGCCTGGGTCCTGTAAGGCAAGGCAGCTTCTGCATTGTTTGCCGAGACCCTTGTGCTGGAGCCCTAAGCCACCATTTAAGAAGTTTGGCTATACTATGGTGGCCTTACCATAATGAAGGCCAAGCCACATCCAGGGGCTATATGTCGGTGTTATAGTTAAGTCTCAGCTAAGCTCTTTGCCAGTAGCCATTATTAACTGTTAACTATGTGAATGGCCATCTTGGATGTCCAGCCCAAGCTAGCCTTCAGATGACATCTGCCTACAATCACGTGACAGACCCCAAAGCGAGAACAGACCAGACAAACCTTTCCAAAATTCCTGACCCAAATTCTCCTTATAGCTCCCTGTGACTCTAATAAAATGATTGTTTTATACCAATAAATATGGAGGTTGTTTATTACACAGCCAGAATCATGGAAACTATTACCCACTGGCCTTGACACTCCTTTACATCCTTACTCCATTCTTCTATCTGTCCATCCAGATAGCACTTTTAAAGGTATGACTGTACATGGCACTGGGGCCTCAAAGATGAATCAATAACTGTTTATGGCTTTGAAGAGCTTCTGGAGTATATGGGAAGGAGAGGACCAGCATGAATCAAACCAGCACAAACCACAGGATGTATTACAAAAGAGTAGCAAGACAGCATGGGCAGCAAGCATTGAAAGCTTTGTATTAGGAATGGCTAAATCTGTCTGGTAAGCAAGATTCCTAAGATCCTGGATTGCCTGAGGGGATGTTGTAATAGAAGAGACAATCAATAAATTACAAAACAAGGGAATACATAGGCAATGGGGAGGATGGAGTGAGGTGAGTGAGGCTCTAGGATGGGATGTCTAATATGAGGATGAGGTGAAATGCAGGTGAGCAAGGAAGAGAAGGAAACAGGGTGAGTGAAATGGAAGAAGGCTGGCAGGAGAGCCAAGAAGCAGTGGGCACTAGAATGGGCTTGACAATTGATTCAAGTGTCTGGTCTGGGTTGGCTGCCTCACATCATTTCTAGGCTCATCCACCCTCTTGGTTGGAGGGTGCATTTTCCTTCCAAGGGACTGTCCTTGGACTCTTATCAAAACCTCCATCTCGAAATGTGCCTTTTTGAAAGATTATGAAAACATCATTCACATGAAGGTGTTAGTGACCAATAATAATATTTAATGTGTTATCTTTTCCTAGGACATCAGTATCTAACATGTTAAACTAGAGGAATAAAACCCTAAGAATCAAAATGTCTGGAATTGACGAGAGGGGATTGTGTATTAATGAAGTCAGCCTGAATCAAAAGGGGGTAAATGCAGTAGGACTGTGTGAGGGACCATTCAAATCTCTTCCTCTTTCTCCCCTGGCTTTCTATGTGTCTTCTTTTTCATTCTCTCTGTGACTTTGCATCATTCTCTCTTTCAGGTTGAATGGCTTTTTCTGCTTCTCTGAACACATGGACCAAACACGGCAGCCCCAAATGATGCCCTAGGCCCCCAAGTCTGCATTGTTTTACAAGTCCATCACCTTTATTTAACTACTGACTCAGTTCAGTCCCACTTCCAAATTTTGGGGAAGAGACCAAAGCCCAGCTTGGATCCAAGTCTTCCCCATGACACTGAGCTGCGAGCAGGCTTGTGGGGCTCTCTGGCAAGTCAGGAGCAGGTTGCATGGCAGAAGGTTGCCTGAGCAGAGCCCTGCATGAGAAGGAGACAGCGGTCACCTCTGTTGCACTAGAGGGAGTTTTTGGTGAAGGGCACCCCGGAATGCATATTCCATCTGACATATGATTACTCATAAGGCATAGTTTGTCCTCAGTATTTATTCTGGAGATTATTGGCAGCTATTGCTAGAAACATTCTTCCCATAGCTACACTGTTCCCAAAGGAGATGAAAAAGATCAGTGACAGCTGGTGGTTTGTTTTGATTCTTTTAAGTCTCAGATGACTGTAGTTGTCTGTTAATTAGCCCTCAGGAAAGCCCTCCTTTACTTTGTTTCCTGTGATGGAGAGATGGGGATTTAATCCTATACATGGTGGTACCTTCACTGCAATTTAGCTTGGCCTGTTTTCCTAGAAGTTAAGGTGCATGCACTTCTTGTTGACTCAGTTGCTACAAGAAAGAAGAGATTCTGACGCTTCTGAAAAAATCCTGCCCACTCAAACCTCAGAGGGCAGGGGGCAAGGCACTAGCCATCATTGAGTTCCTATAATGTGCCAGGCACTGTGCCAGGAACAGTCCCACCAACCTCCTCCATTGATCTAATAGCAATGATGTGATGCTTAGCAAAGAGAAGTCCCATGCAGTGGATGGGTTTGCAACCACAACCACACAGCTTCTTATTTAGACATTTTTTTCTATACATGGCATCATCATGGTTGTTTTTTGGAACATGAAGTCATAGGGTTATTAGACACCTTGTTTGAAGTAATGCAGCATAACTGTATTAGAAAATAACCTTCCTCTAGAATCTTCTGATACTTCTAAACGGGGATGGTGTATATGGATGGAGGATTTGCTATGAAGGGAGGGTCTTCATTTTTGGAGGATGAAGGAACCACAAGAAGTGGAACCTCAAATGGAAGGTCTAGATTTCCTTTGTTTGAACTTATATTTTCTGCTGAGAGAGCTTTAATATTTGAAAATCTTCCTTCTTGGAATGGAATAACTCCTTTAATAGGCTTCAAACAGAAAATTGTACAGTAGTGTGTACCTTCTTGGATTGACTAATCATTCTGTAATGGCTATAATGGAATTGCTGGACACTTTAGAACCTTCCAGGATTAATCCCCAGTTTCCTATACTGGAGAACTTCTCAGGAGGAAAGTAAGCTGAAGGACTAATGTTGGTATTTAACTCAAAAGCTGTGAATGGCTGGAAATTCTGTAGCCATAATAAAAGATTGATGAAATCTATTGAATACATCAATCACACAAGGCACATTAATTATTTTTCACAATTATCTTAACTGTAAGCAGTATTATTCCAGCTTTAGAAAGAAGGGAATTTCAGGTTCAGAAGTTAAGTAACTTTCTCTGGAGAAGCATAAGCGAGCAGAGCTTAATAAATATAGATTCAAGTCCTGACTTACTGCTTGTTAGGTGAAGGATCTTAGCCTCAGTTTTCTCATCTGTAAAACAGTTATGATCAGAGTCATCTATCTTACAAGGTTTGAGTGGGGATGAAATAAGTTTCTATATGCTTGGCTGCTGCTCTGACTACTCCACAAGGCCATGCAGTTCATAAGAGGCAAGGCTTAGACTTGAACCCAGGGCCACTGGATTCACATTGCCTTCCTTGGTGAGATTTTGATTTTAAAATGAAGATAGACTAGTCAAGGAAAAAGTCTGGGGCTCAGAGTTGGCGCCTACGTTTAACCGATGGGTGACAACCAGTCCCTCTTCCCTATACATACATACACACACACATATTTCTTTAAGAACATATGTGTATGGATTTAAGGAGAATTCTATTAGGATGAGCAAGATAAATTATACAGTGATGTGGAATGTATACTTATTGACAGATGTTCTGCTAGGCAATCCTTTTGTGGTAACTTGTTTTTCTTCATAAATCAACTTCATTGAAGTTTAATTTATATACAATAAAATAAGCCTATTTTATTTTTGATAAGTTTTGATAAATGTATACATCTGTGAAACCAACATGACAATCAAGTGATGAAGCAATCTCATTATACCAGCAAGTTCTTTCATGCCCTTTGTAGTAAACTCTCCCACCCTTGGTCCTAGGTAAACACAAATCTGCTATTCTTATGGATTCTATCTGTCTGAATTTCATAGAAATGAAGGAAATGAAGTCGTATAGTTTGTACCCTTTTTCTGCTTTCTTTTACTTAACATAGTGTCTGAGATTCATCCATCTTGTTTTGTTGATGAATAGTTTATTCCTTTTTATTGCTGTGTAGTATTTCATTCTATTTATATGCACGTGTTTATCCATTCACCCTGGCCTCGATTATTCAGCAAGGGTTAGGTCAAGATAGTACCGCCTTAGACCTGGGCAACTGGAACCCCTCTTGGGGCCCTCTTGCAAACACGTTCTTCCCCATGAGTTAGAATGATTGTGAGGCCAAGGGGATGTGACCACCTGGAACCCTTGCCTGGGTACACAGAACCAGACAATCCCCTGCCCAAATGGCCATGAGCCTTGTTCCGAGGCCTGCACAGGCTGTTCCCCTGGATTAGTCCTTCTGAGAGTAGACAATGATATACCTCCAAGCATCAAGCAGGGTGGTCAGCAGTGGAAAAGGAGAATGTAAGGGGCTAGGGGAATAGGGAGAGTACACAGACCTTGAATATGAAGGTTGAGTTGCTCATGTTTATGCAAGAAAGTTTGCTCATGGGAAGACAAGAGAGAGTCTGCTGTATGCTGGGGGCCTTTATTTGTATTAATCCCCCAGCCCAGAAAGAAGTGATAGAGGAAGGCATGTAGCCATAGGAGTAGGAACAGAAGGAAGGGAGAAACTCTAAGGAAGAGATAAAATTGTAAAGAGACAGAAAAGCAATTTTAGAGATCATAGAACAAAGGGTTTTATAATTGGAAACTATTTTAGATTCCATGTTCTCTCATTCTTTAATTGCACAGATGAGAAAATTGAAGCCCAGAGAGGTTAAGTAATTTCTATAAGGTCACACAGCTAGTTAGTGACAGAGCTAAGATAAGAAGTGAGATTTTCCAATCTTAGGCCAGAGTTCTTTCAATACACACAAGAGCAGTGGTCATCAAACTCTTGTTTGCATACCCCCTAAAATATCTTTTTTAAGCAGTGAACCCTCTTCACATATTTTGAGGTTAACTTCTAAAATATTTTTAATTAGAAAGCTAAGTAGTTACAAAGGATATAATTTCTAGCATATTGAAAATATTGTCATTTTTAAATAAAACTGTCATGTCACTCTTGGAAGCAAAATCTAACTGCCATAGTCATTTGCTATCCATCAACATTCATTTTTTTAAAATTGTAAGTTCAGGGGTTAAGTGCAGGTTTGTTACATAGGTAAACTTGTGTCATGGGGGTTTGCTGGACAGATTATTTCATAACGCAGGTATTAAGCCTAGTCTCCATTAGTTATTTTTCCTAATCCTCTCCCTCCTTCCACCCTCTACCCCCAGGTAGGTCCCAGTGTGTGTTGTTCCCCTCTGTGTGTCCATGCGGTTTCATCATTTAGCTGCCACTTTTAAGTGAGAAAAGGCAGTATTTGGTTTTCTGTTCCTGTTTTAGTTTGCTAAGGATAAAGGCCTCCAGCTCCATCCATGTCCCTGCAAAGGACATGATCTCATTCTTTTTTATGGCTGCATAGTATTCCATGGTGTGTATATACCACATTTTCTTTTCCAGCATACCGTTGAAGGACATTTAGGTGGATTCCATGTTTTTGCCATTGTGAATAGTACTGCAGTGAACATACACATACATATGTCTTTATGATAGAATGATTTATATTCCTTTGGGTATATACCCAGTTGTGGGATTGCTGGATTGAATGGTATTTCTGTTTTTAGCTCTATGAGGAATCACCATACTGCTTTCCACAATCGTTGAACTAATTACACTCCCACCAACAGTGTATAAGCATTCCTTTTTTCTCTGAAATCACATCAGTATCTGTAATTTTTTTGGCTTTTTAATAATAGTCATTCTGACTGGTGTGAGATGGTATTTCGTGATTTTTATTTGCATTTCTCTAAAGATCAGTGATGTTGAACTTTGTTACATGTGCATATAGGTCAAATGTATGTTTTCTTTTGAAAAGTGTCTGTTCATGTCATTTGTCCACATTTTAATGGAGTTATTTTTTGCTTGTAAATTTGTTTAACTTCCTTATAGATGCTGGATATTACAACTTTGTCAGACGCATAGTTTCTAAACATTTTCCCCTATTCTGTAGGTTGTCTGTTTACTCTATTGATAGTTCCTTTTGCTGTGCAGAAGCTCGTTAGTTTGATTAAATCCCGTTTCTCAAATTTTGCCTTTCTTGCAATTGCTTTTGGCATCTTCTTCATGAAATTTTTGCCCGTTCTTATGTCCAGGGTTGTATTGCCTAGTTGTCTTCCCAGGTCTTCACAGTTTTGGATTTTACACTTATGTCTGTAATCCGTCTTGAGTTGATTTTGTATATGATGTAAGGAAGGGGTCCAGTTTCAATCTTCTGCATATGGCTAACCAGTTATTCCAGCACCATTTATTGAATAGGGGAGTCCTTTCCCTATTGCTTATTTTTGTCTGCTTTATTGAAGATCACATGGTTATAGATGTGCGACTTTATTTCTGAGCTTTGTATTCTGTTCCAGTGGTCTATGTGTCTGTTTTTGTACCAGTACCATGCCGTTGTAGTTACTTAGCCCTGTAGTATTGAAGTCAGGTTTCAAGTCAGGTAGTGCAATGCTTCCAGCTTTGTTCTTTTTGCTTAGAATTATCTTGGCTATTCAGACTCTTTTTAAAAATTCTATGTGAATTTTAAAATAGATTTTCTAGTTCTGTGAAGAATGTCATTGGTAATTTGATAGTAATAGCATTGAATCTATAAATTACTTTGGGCAGTATGGCCATTTTACCAATATTGATTCTTCCTATCCATGAGCATGGAATGTTTTTCCATTTGTTTGTGTCATCTCTGGTTTCTTTCAGTAGTGTTTTGTAATTCTCATTGTAGAGATTCACCTCCCTGGTTAGCTGTATTCCTAAGTATTTTATTCTTTTTGTGGCAATTGTGAATGATATTGCATTACTAATTTGGCTATTGGGTTGGCTGGTTTTGGTGTATAAAATGCTAGTGATTTTTGTACATTGATTTTGTATCCTGAAATTTTTCTAAAGTTGTTTATCAGCTCAAGGAACTTTTGGGCCAATGCTATGAGGTTTTCTAGATACAGAATCATGTCATTTGCAAACAGGGTTAGTTTGATTTCCTCTTTTTCTATTTGGATGTGCTTTATTTCTTTCTTTTGCCTGATTGCTCTAGCTAGGACCACCAATATTATGCTAAATAGGAATGGTGAGAGAGGGCATTCTTGCTTTGTGCCAGTTTACAAGGAGAATGTTTCCAGCTTTTACTCATTCAATATGATGTTGGCTGTGGGTTTGCCATAGATGGCTCTTATTTATTTTATTTTATTTTATTTTATTTTATTTTTTTTCCCCCATTTATTTATTTTATTGCATTTTAGGTTTTGGGGTACATGTGAAGAACATGCAGAATTGTTGCATAGGAACACACATGGCAGTGTGATTTGCTGCCTTCCTCCCCATCACCTACATCTGGCATTTCTCCCCCTGCTATCTCTCCCCAGCCTCCCACCCCCCACCCTCCCTCCCCTGTTTCCCCCCAACTGACCCCAGTGTGTAGTGCTCCCCTCCCTGTGTCCATGTGTTCTCATTGTTCAACACCCGCCTATGAGTGAGAACATGCGGCGTTTGATCTTCTGCTCTCCTGTCAGTTTACTGAGAATGATGGTTTCCAGGTTCATCCATGTCCCTACAAAGGACCCTAACTCATCGTTTTTGATGGCTGCATAATATTCCATGGTGTATATGTGCCACATTTTCCCTATCCAGTCTGTCATCAATGGGCATTTGGGTTGGTTCCAGGTCTTTGAACAGACACTTTACAAAAGAAGACATACGTGAGGCCAACAAACATATGAAAAAATGCTCATCATCACTGGTCATCAGAGAAATGCAAATCAAAACTACATTGAGATACCATCTCACGCCAGTTAGAATGGCGATCATTAAAAAATCTGGAGACAACAGATGCTGGAGAGGATGTGGAGAAATAGGAACACTTTTACACTGTTGGTGGGAGTGTAAATTAGTTCAACCATTGTGGAAGACAGTGTGGAGATTCCTCAAGGACCTAGAAATAGAAATTCCATTTGACCCAGCAATCCCATTACTGGGTATATATCCAAAGGATTACAAATCGTTCTACTATAAGGACACGTGCACACAAATGTTCATTGCAGATGGCTCTTATTATTTTGATGTATGTTCCTTCTACTGAAGGAAGGAACTCTCTATGAGAGTTTTTAGCATGAAGCAGTGTTGAATTTTATTGAAAGCCTTTTCTGGATCTCTTGAGATAATTATGTGATTTTTTTCTTTAGTTTGGTTTATGTGATGAATTATATTTATTGATTTATGTATGTTCAACCAATCTTGTATTCCAGGGATAAAGCCTACTTGATTGTGGTGGATAAGCTTTTTAATGTGCCGCTGGATTTGGTTTGCCAATATTTTCTTGAGGGTTTTTGCATCGTTTATCAAGGATATTGGCCTGAAGTTTTCTTTTTTTGTTGTGTCTCTGCCAAGTTTTGGTGCCAGGATGATGCTGACATCATAGAATGAGTTAAGGAGGAGTCCCTCCTCAATTTTTTTTTTGGAATAATTCCAGTGGGAATAATAGTACCAGTTCTTCTCCTTCTTCTTTTTTTTTTTTTTTTTTTTTTGGTTGGTAGGCTATTTATTAGTAATTCAATTTTGGAGCTCATTATTGGTCTGTGCAGGGGTTCAATTTCTTCCCAGTTCAGTGTTGGGTTGGTGTTTGTGTCCAGGAATTTATCAATTTCTTCTAGATTTTCTAGTTTGTGTGCATAGAGGTGTTCATGATCTCTGATGGCTAGTTGTATGTCTGTGGGGTCAGTAGTAATATCCCCTTTGTCATTTATAATTGTGTTTATTTGGATCTTCATTCTTTTCTTCTTTATTAGTCTAGCCAGCAGTCTATCTGTTTTCTTTTTTTTTTTTCTTCAAAAAACTAACTCCTGGGTTTGTTGACCTTTTGAATTTTTTTTTTAAATGTCTCAATGTCTTTCAGTTCATCTCTGATTTTGGTTATTTTCTTCTGCCAGCTTTGGGGTTGGTTTGCCCTTGGCTCTATAGTTTTTTAGTTGTGATTTTAGGTTGTTAACTTGAAATCTTTCTAATGTTTTGATGTGGGCATTTAGTGCTATAAATTTACCTCTTAACACTGCCTTAGCTGTGTTCCAGAGATTCTGGTATGTTGTATCTTTGTTCTCATTAGTTTCAAAGAACTTCTTGATTTCTGCCTTGATTTAATTATTTATTCCAAAGTCACCCAGGAGCAGGTTATTGAATTTCCATGTAATTATATGATTTTGTGCAATTTTCTTAGACTTAATTTCTAATTTTATTGTCCTGTGATCTGAGAGAGTGGTTGGTATGATTTTAGTTATTCTGCATTTGCTGAGGATTGTTTTACGTCTCATTGTGTGGTTGGTTTTAGAGTATGTGCCATGTGATGATGAGGAGAATGTATTTTCTGTTGTTTTTTGGGTGGAGAGTTCTGTAGATGTCTATTAGGTCTATTTGATCCAGTGCTGAGTTCAGATCCTGAATATCTTTATTAATTTTCTGCCTCAGTGATCTGTCTGTCAGTGGGGTGTTAAAGACTCCCACTATTATTGTGTGGCAGTCTAAGTCTCTTTGAAGGTCTTTACAAACTTGCTTTTTGAATCTGGGTGCTCCTGTGTTGGGTGCATATACATTTATGATAATTAGGTCTCTATGTTGAATTGAATGCTTTACCATTATGTAATTCCCTTCTTTGTCTTTTTTTAAAAATCTTTGGTTTAAAGATTTTTAAAAATGTTGGTTTAAAGTCTGTTTTGTCTAAATTAGATTTGCAACCCCTGCTTTTTTTTTTTTTTTTCCATTTGGGTAGATTTTTCTCCATCTTTTTATTTTGAGCCTATGGATGTCATTGCATGTGAGGTGGGTCTCTTGAAGACAGCATACCATTGGGTTGGATTTTGCTTCTTTATTCGACTTGCCACTCTGTGCTTTTTAATTGGGGCATTTAGCCTGTTCACATTCAAGGTTAGTGTTGATATGTGTGCATTTGATCCTGTCATCATGATGTTAGCTGGTTATTATGTGGACTTGCTTGTGTGGGTGCTTTATAGTGTCACTGGTCTGTGTACTTAAATATGTTTTTATAGTGGCTGGCAATGGTCTTTTCTTTCCATATTTAGTGCTTCTTTCAAGAACAATTGTAAAGCAGGCCAGGTGGTAATGAATTCCTTCAGCATTTGCTTGTCTGAAAAGGATCTTATTTTTGCTTTGCTTATGAAGCTTAGTTTGGCTGGATATAAAATTCTTGGTTCGGATTGTTTTCTTTAAGAATGTTGAATATAGCCCCCCGACCCCCGCCAATTTCTTGTGGCTTGTAGAGTTTCTGCTGAGAGGTCTGCTGTTAGTGTGATGGGCTTCCCTTTGTAGGTGATCTGCCCTTTCTCTCTAGCTGTCTTTAACACTTTTTTTTTTTTCATTTCAACCTTGGAGAATCTGATGATTATATGTCTTGGGGATGATCTTCTAATGAAGTATTTTTCTAGGGTACTTTGCATTTTCTTAATTTGAATGTTGTTCTCTCTAGATAGGTTGGAGAAGTTCTCACAAATATTAGTCTGAAATATGTTTTCAAGTTGTTTCCATTTTTCTCATCTCTTCCAGGGACACCAATGAGTCATAGGTTTGTTCTCTTTACATAATCCCATATTTTTTGTAGTTTTTGTTTGTTACTTTTTATTCTTTTTTCTCTATTCTTGTATGACTATCTTATTTCAGAAAGCCAATCTTCAGGTTCTGAGATCCTTTCCTCTGCTTGGTCTGTTCTGCCCTTAATACCTGTGATTGCATTATGCAATTCTTACAATATGTTTTTCAGCTCTATCAGGTTAGTTACATTCTTTTCAATACTGGCTATTTTATTCTGTCAGGTCCCGTATCATCTTATTGCGATTCATAGCTTTTTTTGGATTGGGTTTCAATATACTCCTGCATCTTGATGATCTTTGTTCCTATCCATATTCTGAATTCTATTCCTGTCATTTTAGCCATCTCAGCCCTGTTAAGAACCATTGCTGGAGAAGTAGTCAGTTGTTTGGAGGGAGGAAGGAAGGCACTCTGGCTTTTTGAGTTGTCAGAGTTCTTGTGCTGGTTCTTTCTCATCTTTGTGGGTTTATGTTCCCTCAATCTTTGAAGTTGCTGTCCTTCAGATGGTTTTTTTTTTCCCCCCTTTTATTCTGTCTAATGACCTTAAGGATTCTCTTGTGGTATAAGGTGGGTTCAGTTGACTGGCTTCATTTCTGGAAGATTTTAGGGGCCAAGGCTCAAATCAGGACTCCTTGACTGCATGCTCTAACTCTGGGGGACTGGTATTGGGCCCCAACTTTGTTCTCTGGCTCCTCAAAGTTAGGAACCCAATGAGTTGGAGGGGCCCAGGTGCTTCTGGATCACTGGTCACAACAGTCCAATGGGTGGTGTCAGCCAGAATGTTTTATAGAACAGTGGCAGTGGGATCCATCCTCATTTTCATGTGTCAGCAGCAGTGTCAGCAACAGCATGGTGGGGTGCATGCTCATCAGCTGTAGCAGGGTGCTAGTGGGTGCTAGGGTGCTGGCCTCTGGGCAGGTGTTCACAACAGCAGAGACAGCACCACTTGGGGTTGGGAGCAAAGGGGCCTTCTGCTGGTGACTGTTTGTGGTCATTCTGGTTGTAGTGTTAGCATGGGGCCAGGGCACTGGCGAACACAGGACTGTGTATGCCCTTTGTGCATTTTTATGCAGGTGGAGGTGGTGCTCAGCGTGGGGGCAGGTTCACTGTTCTCCATGCCTAGTTTCACTCAGAGATAGTGTTGGCACAGGGGCAATGTGCTGGTAGGGGTGAGGCTGGCAAGCTCGGTGCCTGCCAAGGCTCCAACTGCAATGACAGTATGGCAGGAGCCTGGGGTGGAGTGCACTAATGTTGGCAGCAGTGGCAGGGCAGGGTGCATGTGCATACATGTGATAGCTGGGAAAGAAAGACAAGATCCCTCCATGCCCACACATGCAGGCAAAGGGATGTGGGAGATGACTGTGGGCATAGGGGAAACTGCAGTGGTGGGAGGGAGCAGACAGACTGGTTCATGTCTGCAGGGGCCATTGTGCTGGAGCTCTCTGCTGGCCAGGCACAGTCCTCCAGTGCAGAAGCTATAATATGGGCCTCCAGGGTGCCCAAGGCTACACTGCAAGCAAGTGTGGCCAGGCTGGGGCCCTGGGAGAGACTCAGCAGACAAAGGGTGCTCAGGTTGTTAGACGGATCCCATCTGATGTGAAAGACTACCATGCAGGGTTCAAGTTCAAAAGTTCTGCTGGGGCTAAAGTCTTCTATGGGAGCAAGTCCAGCATAGGGGGATGGGCGTCACTGGCTGGTCTGGTCTACAGATGCTCCCACACAGAACCCTCTGGGCTTGCACAGGCTGGAGTGCTTCCCCTAACACTTCTCTCGGCAGCTGTCCCTGCCAACTCAAGTAACTGTGGTGGTCAAGGGGTGTCCTCCTGCTGGGATTCCAGAAGTCTGTAACAAGAGTGGATTGCTCATTGCCAGTTTAACTCATCCTTTTCCCTGGAGTCACTAGGGGACAAGAATGAGAATTGGTGCACAATAGCCCCATGCAGGGTTCCCAGCTTCCTTCCCCTTCAGCCCAACTTGTGTGTCTTTCCCACATCCACACTCAATGTCTTCCCTCTGAAGATCTGTTAGTAGTGTGCCAGTGGTCCCCGTTCCTCAGTGGCAGCTGTTCCACCTGGCTGCATCTAGTCAGCCATCTTGCCACCAACCTCCAACATTCATTTAAAAGAACACATGAACAAGTGAATCCTTAATAGATACAAATGTTATATCATTTCTTTTTTTCTTTGAAGTTGAATGTTCTTTCTATTCTCCCCAAGTAATTGCCTTAACTTACTTTGTGCTTGAAACATTTTTATTCATCTTGTTATAATTTTCTACATACACCTATATCTATCCCCCACCACACACCTACACATGCATATACATATATATATGCTGAAATTAAATATTGTCATTTTCTGTGACCTTTCATTTGTTTATTAAACAAATATTTGTTGAATGCCCATTATGTGCCAGACATTGTCCTAGTAAATTAAACAGACAAAATTCCCTGCCCTCATTGAACTTACTTTATATTGTGAGAGACAGTCAATAAAATACAAGATAAATAAGTAAAATCTATATAATTTTAGATATTAAAAAGTTTTAATAAGAGAGACAAAGCAGAAAAAGTAGATATATAATGTCAAGTGTCAGCTGGTGTTGACATTTCAGATGAGATGGCCTCTCTGAAAAGGTGACTTTTATATACAGATCTGAAGGAATTAAAGGACCCAGTTACGTGCATAGGAGGGAAGAGCATATCAGATAAAGGGAAAAGCCAGTGCAAACACCTCAAGGCTGGAGCATACCTGTCATGTTTGAAGAAGGGCAAGAAGGCCAATGTGGCTGGAGTCAGAAGGAAGATGGGAGCTCTGGAGATGAGCTCAGAGGTAAGGTTATCTAGATTATGTAGGGCCTTGGAGGATATTTTAAGGATTTTTGGCTTTTACTCAGAGTGATTATGGAGGATTTTCAGCAAAAAAAAAAAATTATTTCATCTGACTTAAGCTTTAACAAGATATTTTTGGATGCTGTGTTGAAAATTGACTGTGACAGGGTGTGAACCAAGACAGGGAGAGCTGTTAGTCAGTGTAACGATTTATTTTATGTGTCAACTTGACTGGGCAAAGGGATGCCCAGATAGCTGGTAATACATTATTTCTGGGTGTGTATGTGAGAGTGTTTCTGGGAGAGATTAACAGTTGAATCAGTAGACTGGGTGAAAAAAATCTACAGTCACTAATGTGGGTGGGCATCATCCAATCCATTGAGGGCCTAGATAGAACAAAAAGGCAGATAAAAGATTAATTCACTCTCTCTGTTTGAGCTGGGACATTCATCTTCTGCCCTTGGACGTTGGCACTCCTGGTTCTCAGTCCTTTGGACTCAGACTGAATTACACCACTGGCTTTCCTTGGTCTCCAGATTGCGGACACCAGATTGTGGGACTTCTCAGCCTTGATAATTGTGTGGGCCAATTTGTGTGTGTGTCTGTGTGTGTGTGTGTGTCCCATTGGCTCTGTTTCTTTGGAGAACCCTAATATGCAATATGCTAAATATCTTTTCTGATTTACTTATAACTTTTTCCCACCCTACTCTGTACCATGGGAGGCTGACCTACATGGATTACATCAGTGGGCAACATGGCCTCTGGCTTCCAGTGGGTTCAACCAATAGGGACCAGTAGTAGTTGAGAGGTAGAGAGAAGAATGAGCAGAAATTTATCACATTTATTCCTCTGGCTTCCTCCCTAGCAAGAGTCACTGCAGATTAGCTGTGCCCCTCTACCTAAGGCCATAACTCCTTTCAGGTAATCCTGCTCCTATAGCTACCCTTTCAGGATTCTGGTAACTGCTCTCTCCTATTTCTCCTTTAGGCCAAGAGGTAGATATGGGAGTTCCCTGATGTGAGTCCCAGGTGCTTCACTATTCCTTGTTAGTTTCCATAATCCTGGCCATACTTTTGTAAACATAGTCCCTTAATTAAATTCTCTTCACTTACCTCTTCAGTATGCCATCTGTTTTCTGTTGGTACCTTGAGTCTTGATTATTTATTGTTGTACAAAAGAAATACCCCAAAACTTACTGGCTTAAAACAACCACAATCATTTATTTACTCATGATTTTGCAATTTAGGCAAGGCTTGGCAGGGATAGTTCATCTTTGTCTCATGTGGTATCGGCTAGGGTAGCTGGGACTGGAGGATCCATTTCCAAGATGGCTCACTCACATGACTGATAAGTTGGCTGTCATCTGGGAGCTCAGCTGGGGCTGTTGGCCAGAGGGTTTGATTCTCCTCCAAGTGGGCTGCCAGTACTTACTGCATAAAGGCTGAGTTCCAAGAGGCAGGAAGCAGAAGCTGCCAGTCTTCTTAAAGCTTAGGTCTCTAGCTGGCACAGTATTGCTTCTATATGCAGTTGGCGAAAGCACTGAGAGGCCAAGCCCAGATTCAAGGGAGTAGAGAGGAGCACAGTGAATTTATGGCCGTCTTTAATGTACCACACTGACTGATGCAGAAGGCTGTTTCCATAATCCAGGTGAGAAATGATGATGGCTTGAACCAGATTGATGATAGTGAGAAGTGGTTGGATCTTGGTTATACAGTTGACACTTGAACAATGTGGAGGTTAGGGGCAATGAGCCCCACCACACAGTCAAAAATCAGATAACTTTTGACTCCCCCTAAATTTAACTACTAATAGCCTACTGTTGAGCAGAAACCTTACAGATAATATAAATAGTCAAATAATACATAGTTTGTATGTTATATATATTATATACTGTATTCTTACAATGAAATAAGCTAGAGAAAAGAAAATGTCATTGAGAAAATCATAAGAAAGGTAAAATATATTTACTGTTTATTAAGTGTAAGTAGATTATCTTAAAGGTCTTCATCCTTGTTGTCTTCATGTTGAGTGGGTTAAGGAGAAGGAGGAAGAGGAGGGGTTCACCTTGCTGTCTCAAGGGGTGGCAGAGGCAGAAGAAAATTTGTGTGTAAGTGGACCCATGCAGTTCCAACCCATGCTATTCAAGGATAAACTGTATTTTCAAGAGAGATAATGGGGTTTGCTGATTAGGTATGAGCTATGAGAGAGAAAGAGAGGAGTTGTGTTAATCTGTGTCTTCTGTAAAGCAAATGCCCAGATGCAATTAAGCATGTAAGCATTTTATTATTATTATTTCCTGTGTGAAAAGGAAACAGGGAAGGAAGCAGGGAAATCTGGGAGAGTCATCAGACCATGATGGAAGTCTTACCCTTGATGAGATGGAGAGGAAGAAAAAGTTGGGTGGAAAAGTCCAAAACCACCATGCAGTCTAAGAAAGGCTTTGCAAAGCCTTTGGAGAATCCTTGAGTCACAGTTGGCCAACAAAGGAGTCCTGTGTTTCCCAGGAATAGATCTTAGTGTCCCTGCCACAATCAACTACTGGTAGGGAGCAGCCCCTAGAAGAGATGACCTCAGTGTGAATGCAGTGATGAATTTCAAGCACAGCATCTGGGGCTTTAGGTCAATTTCACTTCCTGTGTAGGAGGCCTGTGAGACACATTCTCATTGCAGCCTCTGGAGTCAAGGACAACTCTAAGGTTTTCAATCTGAGGAGTTAAAAGAATGAGAATGTCTTAACTGAGCTGGGGAAGCGAGTAGGAAGAGTTGGTTTGAGGAGGCATATCAGAAATATGATTATGGACATGTCAAGTTTGAGATATCTATTAGACATCCCAGTAACAGCATCACATAAGCAACTGGATAAGCATGCCTAGATATCAGGGGAGATTTCCATGTTTCAGAAAATAAATTAGGGACAATAAGACTCTAAATGTTAAGAAAAATCTCTTCTTGATAAAGTTACCATTACTATATTATTAGCACCCAATTGAGTTATCTTTACTGTATTATCAGTTATCATTATTATATATCAAACAACACAAATATATATGCAATTTTGATAAATGAAATAATTATTAAATATAAAAGTAAAAATTTATTGGAAATGCATCTCTTTATAAGCTATATCTGTGGATGAATGTCACTTATTGCTAGAAAGAATTCAGCATCACACTGTGATCCCATTTTTCATACTTACAGGTTTAAGTGCTTATTCACATAAAAATGCAGATTGGAGTAGAAAGAATTTTATTATGGTAACATCATTTGGGTCATTAAACACCTTCTGCATCATATATCGAAGATTCTATAGTAAACTATTGTGAATTTCTTTGGAGACAGGGTCTTGCTTTGTCACTCAGGCTAGAGAGAATTGGTGCAATCTTGGCTCACTGCAGCCTTGACCTCCCAGGCTCAAGCAATTCTCCTACCTCAGCCTCCCAAATAACTGAGACTACAGGCATGCACCACCATGCCTGGTTAATTTAAAAAAAATTTTTTTTGTAGCAACAGGGTCTCACTATGTTGCCTACGCTGGCCTCAAATTCCTGGGCTCAAGTGATCTTCCTGATTTGGACTCTCAAGGTGCTGGGATTACAGGTGTGAGCCACCATACCCAGCCCCAAAATTAATTTTAATTATCAGCTGATGACACTCATAGGTCTCTCAGCAATTTTGATGAAATCAAAGAATTGGATACAGTGATTAGAGTTATTTGCATTGTCAGCGATAGCCCAAATGTGAAATTGTCTCTCTGTTTGATACCTAAAACATTTTTACTGCCCAGGGCAGTACACCAGTGGAAGATTCTGTAAGGTGAGAGGTGGTCCTTTTTTTCAGTAGAGTTGGAGAGAGAAATTGCGAAAAGGGAAGTAGGAAAGGTGGGTCTGCCTATCTATCACAAGTGTGTCCTAGGGCAGATTTCAGGAGAGAAATTATGAAAATTGAATCCCTTAAATCCTTTTGTATACAGGATGAAAAGTCTTCTCATATATCTGACTGATTGGAAAGGTTCTCAGACAATGTACTGGGGTTTTTTTTTTAGAGGGCAATTGGAGTAGTCTTCCAAGGCATATGGGCATAGGAGCACTTTGAGGACCTGAACTGAGAGGCCATGAGTTGGTATAGGGCGAGGTTTTCCTAGCCTGGAGTAAAGTGGTTTTGCTTTCCTGGTGTCTCAGGCCATGCTGAAGAATAAAGTCCAGGTTTAGGCTTGGGTCAAAGTTAGGTGAGGGTATTGGAGAAAGCAAGCTTATGTTGGTGATAAGGGGGTTGCCTGATGGACATGGAAGATGGGGGGCTGAACCCGTTCAAAAATTGAGGCTGGGTGTATGGATTGGAGATGAACTTAGGTTCTGAATCAGCCTTGAAGGGTTGTGTGAGGAGCAGTGATAGTTAGGATGGGGAGGGGGGATGGATAAATTACTTCATCTCAAGAGGTCTGACTTCTTAGATCACCTCTTCCTACTCCCTTGGCATCATAAGGTCTCCTCACAGTGAAGATGGCTGGGAAGCCTGCTATAAGGTGCCCCGGGGCCCGTTACCCCCTTAGTGTCATGGAGAGATCACTGCATTAAAGTCAGGAAGCCAAAATTAAACCTGCATCTATCCCCACTGTCTGTGTGGCCTTTGGAAAAGTCCATTATTAGCCCCAGTTTTGTTGCCTCTAAAATGAGAGCAAAATATTTGCTTCTGCTGTTTTTTAATGTAGTAAAAATCAAAGGTTAATATTGGAATGTGCTTTCTAAATTATTATGCACTGTATAAGTAAAGGCACAAACAATTCAATTTGGTGTCAGTGGGTACCCACTATGTGTCAGGCAGCATGAGGCAGGGAGTGCAGGGGTTAGACATAGAGGGCTGTATGAGGACAGAAACTGCCTAGGGTGAAAGCCAGATACTGATAAAACTCAAAATAAAGGAAAATGAAAGAGATATACTTGCTGTGCTGGTAAAGCAGTCTGGAGACACAAGGGGGAGGTGTAATCAATTTCAGCTCAGGGGATCCAGGAAGGTGTACACGGAAGTGGAGGGGTTTGCCTCCGGCCATGAAGGCTGAGTGGGAATTTGCTGAATAGAGAAGTGACACAAGAGCATTACAGGCTGAGCACCAACAAGGTGGTAATATCAAGGTGTGGAAATGCCTGGAATGTGCAGATGACTGTGGACATATACACTAGATTCTCTTTTTGTCTTTCTTTTTTAAATTTTTATTATAAATTTTTATTATACTTAAAGTTCTGCGATACATGTGCAGAATGTGCAGGTTTGTTACATAGGTATACATGTGCCATGGTGGTTTGCTGCACCCATCAACTCATCATCTACATTAGATATTTCTCCTAATGCTATCCCTCCCCTAGTCCCCACCCCCCAACAGGCCTCAGTGTGTGATGTTCCCCTCCCTGTGTCCATGTGTTCTCATTGTTCAACTCTGACTTATGAATGAGAACATGCAGTGTTTGGTTTTCTGTTCCTGTATTAGTTTGCTGAGAATGATGGTTTCCCGCTTCATCCATGTTCCTGCAAAGGACGTGAACTCATCCTTTTTTATGGCTGCATAGTATTCCATGGAGTATATGTGCCTCATTTTCTTTATCCAGTCTATCATTGATGGGCATTTGGGTTGGTTCCAAGTCCTTGCTATTGTGAATATTGCTGCAACAAACATACGTGTGCATGTGTCTTTATAGTAGAATGATTTATAATCCTTTGGGTATATATCCAGTAATGGAATTGCTGGGTCAAATGGTATTTCTGGTTCTAGATCCTTGAGGAATTGCCACCCTGTCTTCCCCAATGGTTGAACTAATTTACACTCCTACCAACAGCGTAAAAGCGTTCCTATTTCTCCACATCCTCTCCAGCATCTGTTGTTTCCTGATATTTTAATAATTGCCATTCTAACTGGTGTGAGATGGCATCTCATTGTGGTTTTGATTTGCATTCCTCTAATGACCAGTGATGATGAGCTTTTTTTCATATGTTTCTTGGCCACATAAGTGTCTTCTTTTGAGAAGTCTCTGTTCATATCCTTTGCCCACTTTTTGATTTTTTTTTTCTTATAAATTTGTTTAAGTTCCTAGTAGATTCTGGATATTAGCCCTTTGTCAGATGGATAGATTGCAAACATTTTCTCCCATTCTGTTGGTTGCCTGTTCACTCTGATGATAGTTTCTTTTGCTGTGCAGAAGCTCTTTAGTTTAATTAGATCCCATTTGTCAATTCTGGCTTTTATTGCCATTGCTTTTCGTGTTTTAGTCATGAAGTCTTTGCCGATGCCTATATCCTGAATGGTATTGCCTAGGTTTTCTTCTAGGGTTTTTATGGTTTTAGGTTTTATGTTTAAGTCTTTATTCCATCTTATGTTATTTTTTGTATAAGGTGTAAGGAAGAGGTCCAGTTTCAGTTTTCTGCATATGGCTAGCCAGTTTTCCCACCACCATTAATTAAATAGGGAATCCTTTTCCCATTGTTTGTGTTTGCCAGGTGTGTAAAAATATGGAACGCTTCATGAATTTGCATGTCATCCTTGTGCAGGGACCACACTAATCTTCTCTGTATTGTTCCAATTTTAGTAAATGTGCTGCTGAAGCAGCACAGATCCTCTTTTTTTCTTGCTATTTGAAATGCTATTGCCATGAGCACTCATATATATGCATACATTCTTAAAAATTTCTCCAACTATTTTCTGAATATAAATGTTTAAAACTGAAATTAATGCATCAAAAAGCTCCTTGTAGGCACATTTGCATTCATACTACTTACCATATTACCCTCCAGAAAGGTGATGCCCTGTCTCTTGTAAGACGGTGATGGCTTTACCATACTCTTCCCCTGAGCCTACAATTACTTTTTATACCAATAGAACAAGATAACAATTTCTGAGGATGGCGTTTGATCCATGATCTACAACTTGACCACAAACCTGCTTTTCAATTTTGTTTTTATCTCGGAGGTAGTATGCACAGTGGTTAGAAACACATCTTTGGAAGAGGCTGCTTGGTATTGAATCCTGAATCTATTGCTTTATAGATGAGTATTCCTACAAAAGTGACTGAGTCTCTCCCTGCCTTGATTTCCTCATCTCTGGGGGAAGTGGTTCTATTAAAATTTGGGTGGGAGCTCATTTTTTGTTGTCAAATTTTCTTATGTTGATTAAGCATTATGAGTATTATTTTTAGAAATCTTGTAAAATATGAGTGGTTTGTCATAATCAGATGCCATAAGCACAGTGAATCTGAGAGGCACGGGGAGGCTGGCAGAGCAGCTTGGACAGAGGTGCTTGGGGCTGGGGAGGAGAGATGGCAAGGGCTGAGTTGATGGTGGTGAAGATGACAAGGGAAAGGGAACCATATATAAGGATAAGCAGAGAAGGCTAGCAGAGGGAGAGCTCGGCTGCATGTGAATGTCTTGAGGGCTTGAGGCTCCCTTTCCAGTGTGCCTGCTGCTGCGCTCTGCCCACTATCCTTCCAAAGTCTAGGGGATGCGGTGGTTTTCTTTCACTCTGCCTGTGGGGAAAATATTAGGCTGTATTCAGCATGCTAGGGAGAGCTGAATTTTATCGCTAGCTCACTGCACCACTGGTTTTATCCCAGCTTCGAAAGTGTTTTTTAACAGAAAATGCCATTTGGATGAGACTGTCTTTCTCATCCTTCACCTTTGCTCTACCCTTGCTTGTCTTTACTCCTTCATTATTGTATCTCCGGATGTGTACCATAGGTAAGCACCGTGGCACATGCTGTGGGGGACATATATAGGAAACAACATGAACTTCATTCTGCAAGGGACACAGAAGGGTGCCTCCAATCAATCTCTCATTGCTTCTTTCCCCAGAAGACTTCAGAGATCACAGCTTTGACAAGGGAACGAGGGAAGAAGACCACTCTTTGTTGAATTCCTACTGCTACTTGCCAGGTAGCATGCTAGACACTTGTATTGTGGTGTGTCCCCCACCAGATTACTTAAGGGTATATGCTCACTGCTTGGGCCCTAAAGGTTAGGTGAGGAGCCAGGGCCATGGTACCCAGCCGAGGGACAGATGTTCCCAAGAACCCAAACATCCCAGAGAGTATCTAAGAACCTACCAAGGAAAACAGTCCCATCACACACACACACACAGTAAAAAAGAGCCAGAAAATCAGCTTAAAAGCAGCTTAGAGACAGAAAGTGATATAGATCTCTACAGCTGTCCTACTGCCACCCAGGAGTGTCCCATATCTAAGTCTTAATAAAGTCATCTACTCGCCAAGCTGGACTTGTCTGAGTCTTCTTTGGTCTCTCAGCATCTTCCCAGTTTGGGAGGCAGGAGTGGGTGTTACAGTCCCAAGTTTTTCTCATTACAACACTGTATATAAATGTTCTTGTTTAATCCTCTCAATGACTATAGTGGTATTATTATCTCATTTTACAGTTGAACAAATTGTGGCTCAGAGAGTTTCAGTAACTTGTGCAAGGCCATACAGCTAGAGATTGCAAGACAGGTTTGTGTGGCTGACATTTGGCTCCACTCTGGCCTTTTCTATCTTTACCATTGTTGGCCAAAGGACTATGGAAACCCATATTCACCCTTCTGCTGTTCAGAGGATCTCACTTATACTTATTCCTGGAGGGAGGTGAGATTATGGAAGTGAAGTCACAAGCAGAGTTTTCCCACACGTTCTGGTAAGCTATTGCTTCTGAAAGGAGGCATGCACATTGGCTAGTGCTATGAAGGGTGTTGATGTCTTTGGACTGGTAGAAGTTCTGGAGAGTGGTGAACTTTCAGGTAACCTCCTCTCTCACGTTCCTTAGGTCCACACTGAAAATCTGGCTTGGTTACCTATGGCATGAGGAAAACCATACCCAGTTCAGCAAGAAATCTAGTGGTGTCCTAGTTTTCTGCAGAAAACCCTGGAAGTCACGTTGGTGCTGCAGCTGCCGCTTCTGACTCTGGATTTTGGTGATTGATTATGAGAAATGGGCTGACTGCGGGGCATCCTGCAGAAAGGAAGTTAGCAAGCAGCCAGGTTCTGGGCCGATTTGGTTTTATCCATGGCATGGCTTCTTTCAGGTTTCTGTTGATTAGCTCTCTTGAGAACAGTGGCAGCTTGGCTACTCTGTGGCAGCCTGGGGTGTCTCCCAGGACAGGCTGGTTGCTAGGCATCCTGAGGTAGTGGCTGCCATGAGAACTGCAGGCAGCCCAAGCTGTGCTGTGCTTAGCACTCCAGGGCTTCTGACAGCCCTGATCTGACCATCTGATATACCAGGAAGGCGTGTTTCTTGTTGAGGGAGAGGAGGACATTCCCTAGAGGCTGATCGACATTTAAGGCTGCACATCTCTTGTATTCCCTGTGGGGAGCTCCAGGAAGCTCTTCTGACAGGCTGGGTAGAAGGCTTCCCTGTGGGAGTTCATAACATCACATCTACACTTTTATTCATGCAGTTATCTCGGTAAGTTGAAATGATGTACCTAAGAAGTTAAAAACAGATCACTAGAGGAAGATGGGGAGTCAGTGGCCCCAGTACCCAGAATAGTGCCTGGAACATGAGAGATGCACAATCAATGGAGAATTGTTTGTGGGGCTGCGAGGGCTGCTCTTGGAGATTCAGGTTCCTTCCGTCTTCCTGATCTGCTTCTGTCCTCACAAGCAGTTGCAAGATGGCTGATCTGTTTTTATAACACATGTCTACATTACAGACAGTAAGAAGGAAAAATTGAGACAGAAAAAAGTTGGACTTTTATTGTATAAGCAAGGCTTTTCCTGAAAGGCTTTCCCAAACTCCCTTGGCTATCTCTAAGCCACAAGGGAGTTTGGGAAAATAAATGTTTTCACCTGGGCTTCTTGCTCTCTTAGACAAAATCAGGATTCTTTTAGCCAGTATGAGAATGTATTAGTTTTCCAGGGCTACCATAACAAAGTACCCTAAACTTAAATGGTGGAAATGCATTGTCTCACAATTCTGGAGGCCAAAAGTCTGAAGTCAAGGTGTTAGCAGGGTTGGTTCCTTCTGAAGGCTGTGAAAAGAATCTGTTTCCTGCCTGTCTCCTAGCTCTTGGTAGTTTCTTGTCAATCTTTGATATCCCTTGCTTTGTAGGTGCATTGCCTGATCACTACCTTCATCTTCATATGATGTTCTCCCTCAGGACATGTCTGTTTCTGTGTACAAATTTCTCCATAAGGATGCAATCATATTGGATTAGGGCTCCTCCCAATGACCTCATTTTAACTCGATCATCTGCAAAGACTATATTTCCAAATAAGGTACATTCACAAATACTGCAGGTTAGGATTTCAGCATCTTTTGGGAGAGCACAAGTCGACATATAACAGGAAGTTTTAAAACATAGCCTTCAAAATCTTTGACACTCCTCTTATCAAGAGGTGATGTCTATGCCCCTTCCCTTGAATCCGATTGCTTGTGATTGTATCAACTAACAGTGTATGGTGGAAATGACTTCAAAAACTAGGACATAGAAGGCCTTGCAGCTCCTGCTTGACTTTCTTGGGACAATTTGGAAGAAGCCAGTTGCCATATTAGAAGTCTGAACACCCTGAGACTACCATCCTGGAAAGGCCAGATGTAGGTGCTCTAGCCAACATCCCCAGCTGAGCTCCTGGCCAGTAGCAGTGTCAATGCTAGCCTGTGTGTGTGCCATCTTGGATGTCCAGTCCAGTTGAGCCACCAGAGAACTACAGCTCCAACTGCCATGTGACTGCAACCACATGAGAAACCCCAAGCAAGAACTACTTTTATAAGCTTTTCTTAAATTCCTCAAACAAAGTTATGAACAAAAGCAAATGGTTGTTTTTAAGTCACTAGTTTGATAAATTGTTGCTTAACAACAGAAAGCTAGAATAATCAGTAACTCTGATCAGCCAAGAAGAGCAGTGGGGCCTCTGAAATTCGGGAAGAATTGTCATCAGGAGGATGGCCCCCATGAAACCCCTTGTCAGAGGTTTTGTATTTTTAAATTTCCACTGGAGTTGGGACTCTTTTCTTCATGCTGAGATATTTGGTTGAGTGTTGATAATGGTAATGTCGTCTGACTGTTTAAATAATTATCTTCAAGGGAGAAGTTACATCAGGGATTATCACTGTCAACTGGTATAATAAAGGTGGTGGTCCCTGGCTTGCCCTATCATCAATAGGCTGCTGAACCAAGGGAGAATTGTCATTGAAAAACACAATGCTAGCTTGTATAACTTGTTTCACCAACCAGCAGGTACCTTCCCCTCCCCCATGTTACAGCCAAAGGCACTAGTAGTAAGGCCTTCTGCAAGACCTTCAATTATACAACATAGTTCTCAGCTTCACAGTTTATTCTGGGGACCCCAGAGCCAGACTCTGCCTCTCAAATGATGGGTGAAAAAGGGGCTTGTCTTATGATAGAATTTTCTGAATGTATTTACAGTCATTCTGTGCTGAATAGCTCACCTGTGGGTGGCTGTTCTGCCTCTGGTGTCTAAATCCCACTGCTTTTCTATACTCTGTGTGCTTTGCCAGATCTCAGGACTTGTCATTTCTCTTTTAGCCCTTCTTCAGACCATGCCTAAGCTGAATGCTTGCTTGGGTTTGACCTTTATTCCATTTCTCTTGGCTTCTTCAAATTCACCTTTATGCTTTGAGCAATCTCCCCAACAGCAGTTGCCAAGCAACTTCATTTCCTTTCTATAGATTCCTCTTAAATTTCCATCTGTTTCATCAAGCCCTTTCCTCAGCCATGCTGCTGCTTTCTGGTTTGCACTGTGTTGGAACTATAGACTAAAAACCAAAGTTATGCTATGTGGAGCAGGGTTCAGGGTAGTTCGGGCACAGCCTTTGGAGTCAGAGAAGTTCAAATTCTGTCTCTGCTACATATTAGCTGTGTGACATTAAGCAAGTTATTTAACTTCCAAACCTTTGTTTCCTTCTCTGTAAAATGGGTGTAGCAAATTATATTTTCCAAAGATGACCACAACAATTTCTCCTCTTTAACATGCTCTTCTAGAACCTTCTTACTCAAGAGATGGGCTCTATGTCCCTTTCCTTTGAGTCTGGACAAGCTCATGACTTTCTTGTAACCAGTTGAATGCAGTGGAAATAATGCTGCATGACTTTAGAAGTCAGATTAGGAAAGGTGATGCAGCTTCTGCCTTCCTGGCTGGAATACTCACACTGGAGCCCTGAGCAGCCATGTAAGTTGCTTGGATGCCCACAGCCTACTAGACTGTGAGGAAACCCACATGAGCTCATGTGAGAAACCATATGGAGAAGCTCTGAAGGTATACTTGATTTTTATTATTCACAGCTTCTGTATTTGCAAATCTGCCTAGTCATTGAAATTTATTTGTAACCCAAAATGAATACATGCAGCACTTTCAAGGTCATTTGTAGACATGTGTAGAGTGGTGAATGATTTGAGTCACCTGATGTGCACATTCTGAGCTGAGATCAAACAAGATGATACTCTGTCTTCTTATATCAGCTCTCATACTATAAACAGGTGACATTTTCAAAGACTATTTAGTGGTATTTTTTGCATTTTGTGCTTTTTGTTGGTGATTTTGCTATTGAAGATGGCCCCCAAGCATAATGCTGAAGTATGTCTAGTGTTTCTAAGCTCAGGAAGGCTGTGTTGTGCCTTACAGAGAAAATGCATATGTTTAATAAACTTTGCTCTGCCATGAGTTACAGTTCTGTTGATTGTGAATCCAGTGTTAATGAATCGACAATACATATTTTGTAGGTATGTATAAAATAAGGTGTCTTTAACAGAAACATATACTAAACAAGGTTATGTATTGATCACTTGATGAAAACATTGTGACCAGGGACTCACAGGAACCTAATCCTGTATTTCCCTTAGGAACAATGGTTCAGTATTTGTTCAAGGTGACTTTATAGAACATTAACTACCACAAATAATGAGAATAGACTATACATGAACAGAGAGAGATGTTCAGTCAGCCCCTGGCTTCTGAGTTCAGAAGAGCTGAAACAGACTCCTGCAGTTCTGTCTCAGTCACTGTCTGACTGTGACTACTTGAAAGACCCTGAGTTAGACAGCCCAGGAGAAGTACTTAAATTACTGACCATCAGAAACTATACAATATAATAATTTTATCTTTAAACAAAAATACTTTTAATATTTTGTTATCCTTATTTATATAGCTATATTGTTAATACTTTTTGTTACTGTTAAAAATGTTTTAAGCTGCAACAGTAACCAGAATAATGGAGTTAACAATGTATCCCTCACAGAGTAGGTGGGAGGATTAAATGAGAACATCATTAGATCATGTTGAAAGGGCTAAACGTTGTTAAGTTCCAAGTACTTCACTACCATTAATATTCTGAGTCTTCTGTATTAGCCTTTATTTTATAGAAATACGATTATTACAGTTGGAAAGAGGCTTTAAAAATCACCCAGGCTAATCTGTGTATTTTTTAAGAGAACAAAGATGCAGAGGGGGAAATTGTCTGCACACAGAAAGTTGATGGCAGAATATGAATTAGAAGTAAGTTTCTTCCTCTGTGCTGAATAGAAAACCCTTTTAACTGTTTTTTTGCATGTTTCAATTGTATATGTGCCTTAGTTATTGACAAAGCAAAGCAGAATCTTGATTCAAATACACAGAAGCCTTGAAGTATAATTCATCCCTTTGGTCCTAGAATCACAGGCGAGATGATCTTTTATTATCTGACTGCACAAAAGAGGGTTGTTGTGGGGGATGGAAATTGTGCCCTGGAATATACCTTAGTAGATATCAAAGTTACTGGTTTTAGATTATAATCTGAATAAGGGCTTGGTCCCTGCCTGGCAGCTTCTAGCACACAGTGACAGACTAGGCATTAACTGCTGGAAGAGCAAGCAGATTTTGAAAGGGCTTGGGTTGAGGGAGGTGGTGATGTCTATAACCATGATCTTAAAAACTCTTGATTTCAGATCCTGTTGACAGTAGCTGGTATTTGACCCTAGTTTCTATTATATGCTAGAAATGAGTTGCTTCTGGTGTGATTCTGAGAGTCACTTTTTGCCCTGTATATTCTGGGTAATGACATATCATCTCTGATGACACAAAATAAAACCAATAAAGACTTTCAAATATTTGTGCCTGTGGGCTCTAGGCAAGGCTGGTGAGTAGTGACAGGGAGATATGAATGGGGCCCCAGTCTAGAGTTCAGGATTTCTCACCATCTCAAAGGAAATGAGGGGCTCAGGGTTAGTGTGGGGAGGAGGGTTTTCATTCACCCTTGCCCATTCTGTACTAAATATCTATCCCTTTAAATGTTCTTAGACTTATAAATGTATACCTCACCTACTGCATTTAATGAATCTTCTCTCTTTGCACAACTGGTATAATCTATTATTTTGAGAATAAAATGGAAAGATTGTAATTTTGATGTAACAAAATACCATTTTGGATACACTTGAAAAGTACCAAAGCCAAATGCAAAATCAAACCAGTAACTTGGCCATATACTTTGTCTATCTCTGATGACTCAGGATGCCCTCTGAAGAACTTAGGAATGTCCTTCCAGTTCCCTTTATTTGTCTCTGGCCACAGAGCCACAGGGACCACCTCTAGAAAGTGGCTGCTTTCACCCTACTTCTTCACCCACAGCCAGAAATGTTCTTTTTCTTTCTATGTCTTGGACTCTGGAACCTCGAAACTGTTGTAAGCCAGAATTTAAATTACATTCCAAGAATGAATGAAAGACAGATTGCATCTCTTTCCTTTGATCTTTTACATGTTATAGTTTAAGTCTTAGAGAGAAAATTTCCCTTAAAGAGACAGGATGACTTCTAGGTCTATAAACCATTACATAATATATACAGATAGAAGGGATTCCATTATTATGAGTTAATTAATAGTTCAACAGATATTTATTTTATGACTCTAAGGAGGGCATGTGCCCACCAGAAGATAAGTTGGTTCCTTTATGGACACATAGACAAGGGCATATCACTGAGACTAACAGCAGTTCTCCAAGTGTTGTCCTGGGTAGAGGCTGTCTTATCCAATTCGTTCCTGGTAGGAAGTAGATCCCAATTGTGTGGACAGAGACCCTTGACACTCTTAACCTCATGGTGCCCGCTAGTGATTTCTTTACCCAAAGCCCTTGCCTGATCCCACATCCAGTAAGCAAATTGTTGATTATAATCTACTTCCCATGCAGATTTCTTCTAGGGAGATGTCTCAGTCCATTTATATTACCATAAAGAAATACCTGAGGCCAATTTATAAAAAAGAGAGGTTTATTTGACTCACAGTTCTGCAGGCTTTATAAGAAGCATGGCACTAGGAACTGCATCTGCTGAGGGCCTCAGGCTGCTTCTACCCATGGCAGAAGATGAAGGGAAGCTGGTATGTGCACAGATCACATAGCAAGACAGGAAGCAAAGAGTGGGGAGGTGCCAGCTCTTTTTAACAACCAGTTCTGTGGGAACTAATTGAGTAAGAACTCCTTCTCCACTCCCCTGAGGGAGGGCATTCATAAGGGATCTGCCCCCATGCCCTAAACACCTCCCAATAGGCCCCACCTCCAATGTTATGGATCAAATTTCACCATGATATTTGGTGAGGACAAACAAACGTCATTCAAACTATAGCAGGAAAGAATGCAGTGAAAGCAAGAGTCAAGCCCCACCTGAGGACAGACTTTTTAAAAAAATAAATCAGTAATCTGGCATTCCAAATTTACATATCAATTTCACTGAAGGATTTGGTTAATGAGAGTCTATCATGGAGAGGCAAATCCACAGATTCTTCCTGGAGAAGCTACTGAGTAGCACTGGTTAGGATAAATGGAGGTGAAGTAAGAAAACTTGTCAGGACCCAAACTTTTCGGAGTATTCATATACATTGAAAAAGGACCCAAAGATATTATGTAGGAATTTCAACAAGATGACTAATTAATGTGTGTGTGGGGTGGGGAGAAGTGCAGGGAAGATGGCATTGGGCAGATATAGGGGCCCACTTTTGTAAGCTCTAGCTCAGCGTTTTTCACAGTATAGTCCCAATTTACTGAAACAGCATCTTTGGGTTTGGGTCCTGGGCATTTGTGTTTTCAACAAACTTCCATGTGACTCTGACGCCCATTCAAGTTTGAGAACCACTACCCCGGTCCATGTTATCTTTGTTCAATTCTCTCTTCCTCCATGCCATGTGAGAAATAATGAATAAAAAGATAACGTTATGTGTCTAAATCTAATTCCTCTTATTTCTATAGTTCAGATAAGCGGAGCTTCCCCCAAGAAATGAATTTTCCATGGACTCACATCCCAGTGCCAAATAAACCAGCTTTCTAAAACTTTTAGCACCTTGGTTCAAATATTAATTAGATAATGAAATAATTTGGGGGAACAAGTTTTGGAATGAAGAGAGACAACCATAGATGTAATGTTTAAAGGGGTGTTCAAATATTTTTTTCTCAAAAATGAGATTTTATGGCCTTAAACAACTGTTTATTAAATAAGCATTTACTTAGAACATACAGTATTCTTTGCATCAAAGACTACTTAGAAAAGTGTGACTAGGGGAAACTTGTCTTTCTTTACACCTTTTTAGCATCTTTTTTTGCCCTCCTGGTTTTGGGTCCAGGGTTCTCATGCTGGTCTCTGATGACTCAGCCTGTCTTGACACCTCAAATTGCCTTTGGTACAGACTTAACTTTCTCTCATTAAAACTTACCTGTTGCTATGAGCTGTATGTTTGTGTCACCTCAAAAATTCTATTTTGAAATCCTAACCCTCAATGTGATGGTATTAAGAGGGGAGGCCTTTGGGAGGTGATTAGGTCATGAGGGTGGAGCCCTCATCAATGATATATGTGCCCTTATAAAGAAGCCCGAGGGAGCTTGTTTATCCCTTTCACCATCTGAGGACACAGTGAGAAGACGGCCATCTATAAACTAGGAAGCAGGCCCTCACAAGACACAGAACCAGGCCATGCAGGCTTCCTGGTCTCTGACTTCAGCCTCCAGATTGTGAGAAATAAATTTCTTTTGTGTATAAGCTAACCGGTCTCTGATTTTTTTTAATGGTGAGCTGACCAAGACACCTGTGTTGAATTTCATGCTCGCTACTCAACCAGTTGTGTCTCTAGAAAGCAATCTGAGTAATTTATCCATGCCAAAGTGTTGATACAGGATAATAGCTTAGAATGCATTCCTAAGGACTCTTTTGGGTCTATTCTGTCAAATCAGGTGAAATGCGTTTCTAATGGAGGAGTCTAAGGCATCATAGAAGGTAAGAGAGGGGAAACTATTTGGGCAGGTAGACCTTCTTAGGATTCCTAAAGCAATACCATGGAGTGGACTAATCTGATTAATTTTAAGGGTAGTTTTCCTTAATCCTAAGGTTAGGAGGAGATAGCATAAGATTCTGAGTATACCTGGAGACTCAAAGCTAAGTAAAATAGGTGACAAAACTCCCCATGTTCCAAAGAACATATGTAGAATTCATTACAATTTAACAAAAACCATCTAGTGATTATCACCCCCAGCAGCATATTTAAGATGAGACTAGAAATTTTAGAAGGGGATTTAAGGAAACACTAATTGCTTGGCTTTTCTCCAGCCATTCCAGTGTCTTCTTGGATTGGAACAGAAGCACTGTCATGCTGCTCTTGGAAGAAATGTATATGCCTCCCTTCAAATTTAGAAGCACTGGTGATCAAAGAGACTGATGCCTGCTTCTTACCTGGGGAAGTCTAAAGGGAAAGGTTGGCTAAGGAAGTCACAAGACCAGTGCAAGGGTAGGGGGCCCAGACAGGTGAGTACTCTTTGCCACTTAGTGGGCAGGATGCAGTTCCTGGGGGCCAAAAGGACTGTGGGCAAGATAGCTGGAGTCATCTTTCAGGGACCCTATCCAAAAGAGTGCCCTGTTGGGGCGAGGGGATCCTGCAAATAAGAGGCTTCAGGTTTTCTTTTGGGTGCAAAAGCTGAGGAGGTTAGAATTGATCAGAGTGTGTTATCAGAGCCAGGAAACTGCCACCCAGAGGTCCATGCAGACTATTCAAAGAGCACATTCCCCTTGTATCTGCATCCCTTAGAAGAGCCAATACTTGGATGGTTGCTATGACAGAGACATGTAACAATAGCATCACTGAAATGAGATATTGCCTTGCCCTATAATTTTTCTCTCTATTTCAGAGAAGCAAGCATGATATGGAAGAAAGGGTAGTATATCAACATGGATCCCACAAGAAAGGTAGTATTACTATGAGTGATATAGAATGAGTGATTTGTTATAGGAATTAGACCTTATACATTGTGGGAACAGGTAGAGAAATCTGTGAGCAACTGTTGTTCCATGTCTGTTGTTGGGGCCAATGTCTTTATAGGTCAGCCAGGCCAGATAGTCAGGAAAGGCAACTGGATATGAAAGTGAGAGAGAACAAAAGCAACTTGGAACAGGTGAGGTCAAATTGGAACTTTCAACTCCCTCAACCCTGATGAAAAGGGTCACCTGTGAGAGAAGCTGGCACTGTCTGCTACAGAGAAGCACATATGCCTGGCCTAGGACTTAGAGAAACTAAAGGATAGGATCTTGTTGGAGTTGGAGAAACTGGGCCTGGGTGCTGCTCACACCAGCAAGGGGAATAAGCAGATGAGCAGCAATGTCTGCAAGCTGGCTGAGGTGACTGGCACTCTACTTCCACCTTCAGAGCACAAAATGGTGGTTCCTTCACTTTTGTGTAGTGCAAATTTCTCTTGTGCTCCACCCTAACTCATGGGAAATATAGTTTCAGTTTAGCTAAGTGGCTGAACCATGCAAGAAAATGTAGAAAGAACTGTTATGGCATCTGATCCCTAAAATAAGTTCTCTGAGCCAGGGGTCAGACCTGAGCCAGGGAAAGGGGAGAAGCTTTTAATTGTTTATGAAATTAAAGTATTGATTTAGAGTTTTGAATACTGAAATGGGGCTTGTTCTTAAATTGGCCTAAAAGTCACAAGATTTGTTTAAGATGTTTTCAGGAGGCAGGGAGATTTGTTTGATATAACCAGGTTAAAAGGAGTGATGGAAAATACAGCCACTTCCCATTTATACCCAGTCGAGTTTAGCCTTTTAAATAAATCAGCTCCACAGGCATTTAACTTGTGCAAATTTCACTATATACATTGCTACATTCTTCCATGTCAATCTTTCTGTCTTTCTCGCATAATTCAAAATACTTGAAATTATATTTTGCATCTATCTTTTTTTCCTCTATCACTGTGTACTTTAAATGTGCATATGGAAATATATAGTAC
Source organism: Cebus imitator (assembly GCF_001604975.1). Taxonomy (NCBI): domain Eukaryota; kingdom Metazoa; phylum Chordata; class Mammalia; order Primates; family Cebidae; genus Cebus; species Cebus imitator. The sequence continues at coordinate 865,382 of NW_016107843.1, read as the reverse complement.
TAGGAGGGTTGCACTGTATATACAAAACTACCTATATTATTCATTGTGAACAATGTAAAATGCTTTTCAAGGGTTATTTTCACAGTATGGAATTTTTGCTTTGTGGTCTTATTATAGAAATTAATACTCTGGGCCAGGCATCATGGCTCATGCCTATAATCCCAGCACTTTGGAAGGCTGAGGCGGGTGGATCAATGAGGTCAGGAGATTGAGACCATCCTGGCCAACATGGTGAAACCCTGTCTTTATTAAAAATACAAAATTTAGCTGGACGTAGTGGCATATGCCTGTAGTCCCAGCTACTCGGGAGGCTGAGGCAGGAGAATCACTTGAACCTTGGAGGCAGAGGTTGCAGTGAGCTGAGATCGTGCCACTGAACTCCAGCCTGGCAACAGAGTA
>NW_016107843.1:850265-864878 GCF_001604975.1 Cebus imitator | reverse complement strand
AAAAAAAAAAAGAAAGAAAGAAAAGAAATTAATACTCTGTATAAAATGAAGATGTCATTTTTCTTTTCCCCAAACTTAGAGGCAAAGGGGATAGGATGAAGAGATCATACGGCTTTAAAACTTATTGATGTTTCTAACACATCCAGTTCATCTAGTCCCTTCTAAATCATCCAGTCCCTTCTAGCACATCCAGTCTACTCAGTCCCTTCTGGATGTTTTCACATTTTCACTTTATGAAATTATAACATGTTAAAGATGAAAGAGACCTTAAAAGTCATTTTAGTCACTCCTCATTCTAGGAGAAGGAATCCAGTCCTTAGAGGAGTGATGTGTCCAGGATCACCTGATACCTGGGTGGCAGGTCCAGAACTAGAACCCAGTGTCCCCATATAAAAATTGACTTTGCCTTCCATTTTGCATGTTGCCCTCCATCTCATGAGTCTCTTTAGAAGGCACTGTGAGCCTGACATGGTTTCAAGCCATCTAGGGACAGAGGGTCCTCACAGCTTGGGCCAAGCCATTGTTCTTTGCATTCTGGGGCAGACAGGAATACAGGACTCATCTCAGAAATGTCAAGGGCTCTCCTGCCTTAGATCTGGTTTCGCATTTACTGCAGGATTTCCAGGGTGCATCAAATCTTTTATTCTTCCCATGTGCCCCCTAGTATGCAGCCTGAGCCTCTCCTCTGGGCATGTACACTGCCCACCGCCCTGCTGTGGTCCAGGCCCTGGAGCTGAGGCTCATCTTATGACCACAGCCAAGGCTGTGGCAGTCAATCATATCAACAGATTGACTGTGAGAGTGTAGTCTCGGCCATGCATGGTCTCTTTAAAAAAACACTGTTAGACAAGAATGCTGATCCCACTGGTTTGAACTCACTGTTGAAATCAGTGTTCCCCAAGCTGCCTCAGGCTTCCCTTGGGATTCTGTTCTCAGTGCTCGCCTCTGTAAAGGGACTATAAGAACTCTTATAGTCCCATAAGAGTTCTTTGTGAATAAGAATGATCATTTTCATCTACCCTCTCTATGGCTCATCTGATTCCAGGGGAGACAGCACTTACAATCTTTGGGCACTTATGATCTTCAATTCCTTTGGGTTGTCAGATACTGAATGCCATTCTTCCCCCATCAGAGGATTGTCTTGATTTGGTATGCTTTTCCTTCTAGAGTTTCAAAGCAGGTAAAATGAAGCCTTCCTGTGACATTTGGCAACACCACTGCTCAGGTCTTTTTCTGTACCTCAACCTGGAGAGAAAAGCAAGAGAGATCTCTTGATACTAGCAAATTTCTAAGCATTTTGGTTTCAGACCGTCACATAAACTCTGAGCTTCTATTTTGTTTGTTTACACCTGTTGCTCACTGACCACAGTGAGTGCTGCTGCTGCCTTTCCCAGCTTGAAAGAAATTATTTTCATCCTCCACTTTCCCTTAAAACAACATAAAAACATAACAATGCCCATATAAAGAGCAGAAATGCCTGTCAGTAGGGGGATTTTTCTACTTCAAATCAGCATTGCATTTTTCCTGTTCAGTTGTTTTTGGCAGCTGACCACATTGAGACATCTCAAATAATCCATTAATTTTAGCAAGCTGAAGGTCTCTCTCATGGAACACACATTTGATTCAGAGCTTCTGGTCTTTTCTGCTGCTCTGACTCTGTGATGATGATGCAATTGTCATATAAATCTTCTCGTTCACGCTGGAGCAAGGAATACAAGCAGAACATGTGCCAGGCCCTCAGGTATTGTGGGATAAGAGGAGGCAGGTACAGAGCTGGAATGAAGTGGATCCTGTGTTCTACCAGGGTATTTCCAAGGTGTTTCCCAGTATGGGGTGGGGGGAAGAACTCTAGAGAAGCCACCATTGTCAAGTTGGCCGTTTTGTATGCTCTGAACTCTCCTTGAGGGCTTGGGAGGAGGCCAGGGATGGTGCCAAATCTGTTTCAACAGATACATGTTTTTATGATGTTTTCCTAAGGCTTATTAGGGGACTTCAGAAGATGGGGGCTCAGCCCTTGATCACAACGTCATATCAACAAGTGCTCAGACATCAATTTAGTAAAAGAGTTGAAAACAAAGACCATTTCCTGAATCCAGCTGGGAAAAGTCCTAACAAAATGTTGTTCAGGAAATACCAGTCTTCGAAGGGCTTTGCCTTCTTTTTCTCTGGGCCTAGGCCATTCAGGCCAAGGGTACTCACCATATGCCAAACGCTTGTGTAAAGGCCTGGGTGCTGCGGATACAGTATGGAGCACGATAGGCATGTTAAAAAGATCTGAAGAAATAAAAGAGGTTAAAGAAGAAAGATATGGCAATTCCTGGCTCTTTTGGAATGGATCCTTCTGCGTACATATTAAAATGTGCACATATATATTAGGCTTTATATATGTTCTCATCCAACAAGCACCTGTGTCCAAACAGCAGAGTATTTAAAACTGCAACTAGATGTTTCAGATTTTCTATCTTTGGGCCAGTAGTTCTTATAGTGTGGTCCTCGAACTAGCAGCATCAGCATGACTGGGAACTTGTTAGAAATGCAGACTCTCTGGCCCTAGTCCCAGACCTGCTGAGTCAGAAACTCTGAGGTGAGCCTCAGCACTCTGTTTTCACAAGCCTTCTGGGAGATCCTGATGCATGTTCAAGTTGGAGAACCACTGCTTTGATAGATCTGTGCTCACTGCTTTAAGTATCAACGAATGTCCTTTACTTGCCGCCAAATAGCAATTAACATGGTCAAACAAAATTCACGTGGAACGCTTCATCTGGAGAAAATGGTACAATTGTTGCATATGCTCACTTGCTAAGATTTCCCTGGTCTCTTTCACTACCTGAATGGGAAAGTGGGTGGTGTAGGAAAACAAAGGATCTGTGGGCATGATGACCCAAGAGATTTTTAACTCTAATGATGGTGAGACTTTCTTCCACAAGCAACTTACATTTTCTTTGACTTCGGGAAATCTCTTTCTTAAAAAAATAATTTGAGTTGCAAAAAAGCTTCATATTAGATTTTCAGTACAGATAAAAGGGACATAGAGAATAGATTGTCTTATAAGATGTAATGCTGTATTGAATTGAATGTCAAGGTAATGATCTATTTTCTTTGAAGTTAAGGTTATGGAAGATCTTGACTCAAAACGATTCAATGAGGCAGAAAGGCAGTAAGTTCTTTTAGTGATTTACTTGGTAACTGTGAGTAATTCCTCTGCCGTCTGCCTCATCTACTTGCCCTACTTCCTTTAATGACATAACTGTATAGACTGTGTTTGGTATTGAGGGTGGTTCACAGATCTAACATCTCATAAGCATGACAATTTTGGTGTGAAGAATTACTATGTATATAGGGCAGACAAGAACTTTAGTATTATGAAACGGGGGTCTTGGGTGCTGTTATGCTCAAGGAGAGAAAATTCCCCATTGTGCCAATGAATGAACACTGGAGCTATGCCATCCATCTCTGTGCCTAATTGGACCCATTAATCTCTGCTGATAAGAGTTAGCTGATGTACAATTGGGGACAGGTAACTACAGTGAGTGAATCAATAAACGTCTGTCAAAGACCAACTGGGTGTGGAAGATGCTGAGTTTAGGGTTCAGGGAGAAGAGAGATATATTGGATATGGTTTTTTTTGCTTTTTGTTTTTTGTTTTAGACAGAGTTTCACTCGTTGCCCAGGCTGGAGTGCAGTGGTGAGATCTCGGCTCACTGCAACTGGGTTCAAGCGATTCTCCTGTTGCATCCTCCCAAGGAGCTGGGATTACAGGTGCATGCTACCACACCCAGCTAATTTTTGTATTTTTAGTAGAAATGGGGTTTCATCATATTGGTCAGGCTGGTCTCGAACTCCTGACCTCAAGTGATCCACCTGCTTCGGCTTTCCAAAGTGCTGGGATTACAAGCATGAGCCACCGAGCCAGGCATGTTGGATATGTTACTTGCTTTCAAGGAACTTAAACTCTGCACAAATGAGATGTCATCACAGTCTTGGCCCCAATCTCTGGGGCCTCTTTAAGAAAGCCCTAGATGGTGACCAAATGTGGGCATTGTGGGCATTATTAAAATGTAAATCAGAACATATCATTGTTCTGTGCAAAACTCTTCTAGACTTCCTATGTCACACAGAGTGAGTGCCTGCAACCCTACTAGACACTCCATGTGCCAGTTCCCTGTGACCCTTCTGACCACATCCTCCTCCTACTTGCTCCTCATTCACTTACTGGTTGGGGGACCATGCCAGGAACATTCCTGACTCTCTGCTTTTGGACTTCCTGTTGCCTTAGCCTAGAATTTTTTCCCATTTATGCTTGCTTTCCCTACCTTTCTTTTAAAAAAAAAACATCCTTAGCATTGCACACCATTTAACATATTCTATATATTTTATAGATCTTATTTATTATTTGTGTCTCCCAGTAGAATGCAAAAGTCCATGAGTTCAGGGCTCCTTGTTTGTTTAATTCAGATAATGAGAGAATGAGTGAATGCACTTGGGTGGGCCAACAGACAGAAGACAATTTTCAACACTCCTCCTGTCACTTACTTCTTCACTGGACAAAAAGAGCCTAGCAGAGAAATTGGGACCAATATTGAAAATTATTCTCTGTTAGTATGACATTGGCTAAGGCTAAAACCATTATATTTTTCTTCTTAAAAATTTATTATCAAAGTTCTCAGGCAGGTAAATAAATTAACCTCCAATAATGATTCAGTTTACATGTAATGCTTTAATTCATATTTCAGGATTAAGTAAATTCTGATATGCTTCCTAGCTCTAAAACATACACATTTCTTTTCACTTTATTGAATGTCATTATCCCAGAACAGTCCCTATTCATTCTGTTAATTCACCGAAGCTGTTATTTATCGAGTACCTACTATATGCTAGATACTTTTCTAGGTGCTGTGGATACAGAAATGAACAGACAAGACTAAAGCCCCTTCCTTCATGGAGCTTACATTCAAGTGGGAGTGGTAGATGATTTTCAAGAGAAATATGTACTATGTTAGGAGGAGATGAGCCTTATGGGAAAAAAAGAAAATTGGTACAGGGCAGGGGGAAGGGCTGCTATTTTCAACAGAGTAATTAGGGAAGGCCCCACTGACTAGGTGATTTTGGACAGATCCTTGGAAGAGTTGAGTCAGTGCGCCACATGGCTATCAGGAGAAGACCTTTCTCTGTAAAGGAATAGCATTTGTAAAGGCTTCAAGGTCGGACAATGCCTGGAATGTTTGAAGAATAGCAAGGAGGCCAGTGTGGTTAAGGCAGAGTAAGGAGGAAAAGGATTGGTACAAGATGACATTGGGAGGGTGGGACATGTAGGATCTCAAAAGCTATTGTGGAGACTCTGACTTTTACTCAGAGTGAGGTGAGAAGCCACAGGAGGACTTTGAACAGAGACTGACAAGAACTAACTTGTGCTTTTGAAATATACTGCTTGCTTGGAGAACATACTGGGTTGGGACTTGGGGAGAAGAGACACAGGGAGACCATGTGGGAGACTATTTCCATATGCCAGGCAGAGATGATGGTGGCTTGGACCACAATGGTAGCAGTGGAGGTGGGGACAAGTAGCTGAATCCTCATATATTTTGAAGATGGAACCAGCAAAATTTGCTGACTGATTAAATGTAAGGTGTGAGAGAGTGAGATGAATCAAAGATGTCTCCAAAGTCTTGACCCCAATCTCTGGAAGTACAGAATCACTATTTACTGGAAAGGAGAAGACTGGGGAGAAGTTGGTATGGAGTGAGGGTTAGAATTAGGAATTCAGTTTGGGCCGTGGTGAGTTTGAGATGCCTATTTGACATTTAAGTGGAGATGTGCAGTAGGCAGGTGGATGCAAATCATTGATGTAACCAAAGAAGCTGGTGCATTTTACAGTAACATCATCTGATTTAAGAGTGAAACTGGGCCTAACTCATCTTTTAGGCTGACTTTCTTAAACATATTTCTCCTCTAGTTCTGGAAGGGCCTTGGTGGTGTCTGTAATCCTGTGATGCTTCACTTTGTTAAAAATCCACATCCCCATCAGCAGAGCAATTCAGGGGAGCAGATGCCATTGATACTATGTGACATTTCTTATTAGGGTAACAGACCCATGTGAAATTTAAGTTTACTTTTTTATATACTCAAAGACGATAACTCCTCAGCTTCTGAGTTTTTCTTCTCTACCAACTGGTTATGCATATTTTTACTTCTATATTATCAGTGAGGTTAATGGGATGATCATCACAGTCCAAAACAGTTTAAAGCACTTCTTGATGTGTGGTGCTAGGCCTGGAGGTGTGAAGAGCTTTCTGACTTCTTGCAGGTGAGTTATGCATGGGGTGAGAAGTGCCCAGAACTAAAGCTGACCACTGGCTGTCATACCAAAGTCAGCAGCAGGTGAGTGAGGGGGAGTGGAGCAGCCACCAATGATTGGCACACCATTTTTGCCATACTTGCCATAGGTTGTTAACTTGTGTGTTAGAAGATATACAAAGCAGTTAACAGGCTTCTAGGGATAAAGACTACTGAATACACACACGCACACGTGCACACACACACATATATGTTGTATATATATTAATGAGCACTATAGTAGGCTACATAATGACCCCAATGACCTGTGAATATGTTACCTTACGTGGCAAAAGGGGCTTTGCAGATGTGATTACGTTAAGAACCTATGAGAGGGAGATTATTGTGGATTATCTGGCTGGACCCAATGTAATGACAAGGGACCATATAAGAGAGAGGGAAGAGGGTCAGAGTCAAAGGAGATGTGATGATGGAATCAGAGGTAGGAGTGATGAGGCCACAAGCCAAAGAATGTAGGCAGCCTCTGGAAACTGGAAGAGGAAAGGTGGATTCTTCCCTAGATCCTCTAGAAGGAACACAGATTTTAGGCAAACCTTGATGTTAGCCCTATAAAGATCTATTTTGGACTTCTCACCTCCAGAACCATAAGGCAATAAATGTGTTGTCTTAAGCCACCAAGTTCATGGTAATTTGTTATAGCAGCAATGGGAAACTGATACAAGCATTTTCTATGTACAAGGCACTGTGCTAAGCCCTTACATTTATTATCTTATATAAACTTACAAACAATACTGAGTAGCAGGTCCTATTACTACTGTCCATTTCGAAGATGGTAAAAGTAAAGCTCTGAGTAATTCTGGCTACTGAACTCACCTGTGGTCATATAGTAAGCAGCAAAGCTAGGTTTTGAACCAAGATGTTTCCAACTCCTAAGTTGGAATTCCTAAATAACATGTTATACTTTCTTTCTGTATTTTTTTGGTAGGAAAATTGACTTTAAAAGCATAAGCCAAAAAGCAGAATGGAGTTTTTTTTAAGGAATGAAGGGCAAAATTTACTAAACTGAAGTCTTGAGGCTCCATGCCTGCCACCTGATAAACTAAGAGGTATTTGTTGGATGGTCAAACCATCAGGCCAGGGATGCTGGTGGGACTACAAAGAATACATGGTATTCTTTTATGTATGCTGTAAATGTATCCAGCTGTATATTTGTAGCCAGGCTTGGATGGGAAGCCTCGGCAAGGTGACCAATCCTTCCCACTGGTGTATGTCTCTTGGCAGAGTTGTTTGTGCAGTTACTTCCTGAGCTACTATGCAAATGGAGGGACGCTGTGAGCCCAAATAATTAAAACGACTCAGAATAATCAGAAATCATTTCTCCTGGGCTTTTGCATGCACATGAATATCTTCATCTACTCATCAAATTTATCTTAAAATGGCTTTGCATTTCTTGAATATATATCAGCTCACATTCAGGGAAGTTACCAGGTAGTGTGTATGTGAGAGGGAAGCCAGGTTCGAATGTAAATTTTGCTATTCATCGTCTACCGGCTAGATAATCCACCTGAGCAAGATGAAGTATGGATGGATGCTTCCAGGTTTTCCTTCCTGGTGTTTATTTGTGCAGATATTTTGTTGGTTCTGTCCTCTCTGGAGGCCAGCTGTCTTGATAAACAAGACTGTTTTGCACCTCTTGCACTCACCCTCTGTCCCCTTCTGGCCTTTGCTTGACATTTCCCAACACCTCTGCCCATTCTTGCCTGTGGTCATCAGTTTCTCTGCTACTAAGGCCAGCTTCACTGTTCCGGTATTCCCAGTAGCTTTTGTCATCGCCACTATTAGCTGTTTTGTGAAGAGTTCTCTGACCTTCAGTAAACCTTCAGCAGCAGTGCTTGAAGTGGGGTGGGAGTCACCACAGCTGGGATCCTACCCAGTGTCCTTCTCTCTGTCCTCTCACATTCCCTCTTCATACATCTCAGGGTCACTGTATTAGTCCATTTTGATGCCACTGATAAAGACATACCCGAGACTGGGTAATTTATAAAGAAAAAGAGGTTTCATGGACTCACAGTTCCATGTGTCTGGGGAGGCCTCACAATCATGGCAGAAGGTGAAAGGCATGTCTTACATGGCAGCAGACAAGAGAGCATGAGAGCCAAATGAATGGGGAAACCCTTTATAAAACCATCAGATCTTGTGAGACTTATTTACTGCCATGAGCAAAGTATGGGGGAAACTATTCCCATGATTTAATTGTCTCCTGCCCCCATGATTCAATGGTCTCCCACTGGGTCCCTCCCACAATGGGTGGGAATTATGGGAGCTATAATTCAAGGTGAGATCTGAGTGGGGCACAGCCAAATGATATCAGTCACTTTTGTGAAAATTAGAGCAAATGATGTCTCTGCTGTATAAATTCCCTGGTGTTAGAAACAAGGTCTCTGCATCTTGAGGCCCAAATTCTGTAGGTAGTCCTCGTACTCTTTGAACCATCATTGATCTAGTGGAGGATAGACTCCTTTTTTTTTTTTTTGGCCCTCTGCATCAGTCACACCTCAAAATGAATGAATTTTAGGCTCTTTCCTAAAAAGAAAGTTAGTTTAATGAATTAACTGATTAACCAATTAATTTTTAGTGGATAGTCCAAGGAAGTTATCAGAAGACTTGTTACATGATTAGAGTTCTAAAATGATGTGTGTTGAAAAAGTGAGAGGATTAATTTATACGAGAGAAGGGTTCTGCTTTAGGATGCGGTCCTCATGAAGCCGACTCTTAAGGATGTGAGAGGAAGTAGTTTGAGAGGTAGAGATCCTAGGAAGCATGGGATGGGGGTGGATGCTGAGACATCAGACAATAAAAATATGTACTCCTGAGCCAGTTTCCATGGCAAGTGACTGGAACTCAGAGAGACAATGGGGAGGAGACAGGTCTCAATCTCATTCCACTTGAGGGGTGAGGAAGCTAGGGTATTTGTCCACAGTTCCAGCCTGCAACTGGTTGAGAGCTGCTCCTCAGAGCACTAACTGCTTTCCACTTCCAGTTTGCCTGTGTTCCAGGGAAGCATTTGCTGAGTCCAAAAAAGGCCCTAGGCAGATATTGCAGGTGTTTGCATTAGGAAGCTCTTGGCATGCAAGGGAATCTGAGATGTGAGGTGTGAGCTGAGGAGGTTAGGCGGGACTGACAGCAGCTGATACAACATCAGAGTCCCCAAGGCAGATTCAGCTGCAAATTCTCCTACTTTATAAGGTTTTTAAAGCTTGGGCCTGAAACTCCTCAAACTACCTGGCTCCTAACAAAGGGCTTTGCAAGTGGTAAGCCCACAATGCATACTCAGCGATGGATCAAATGAGTATTCCGTGGCAGAGGTTGGACCCTCATCCCAGGCATTACAAAGAACTATTTCTTGTGTACCAGGCATGTGCATTCTCCAGTTGCATTTTATACTTGTTGTAGAACCTGGGTTTTCTGGGAACAGAGATTTTTCCTGTTGCTGCCTCAGCTTAGCCTGTAGTTTGCAGGTAATATATTTCAGTAACATTTAGAAAAATTTACTGCACAGCTTGTTCTACACACAAAAGCTAAATGTTAATGCAGTGTTTTACTAACTGTGCTAAAATCAGCTAGCCAGCTGGTGAATTACCCAGAGGCCCTTTACTGTTGAGACTCACATGGGGTTTTGTAGCCAGCCTGAATGTCATTTATGTAAAATGGCAGTGGTGATGTCAGGCGGGTCCTCTTCAGCTTTATGGTCAGACTGGGCAGATTAGGTATTTGCACAGGGTTTGTTCCTATCCCCTGGCATGCTCCTCTTCAGTAACCCTGCCAGGTGGGTGTGCTTACCATGTGGAGGGCCCAGGGCATGGCAGAGTCACACCGGGGTGCCAGCTGGGAAGCCTTCTTGCTTAGGGGGTTAATCATTAGCAGAAGGAGTCACAGATGTAGAGTGAATGTGAGAAGTCCAGCTTTGCCACTCAGTCAGTCTGGCTCCTGATTAGAAAGCAGAATAGTGCCAGGGTAGACACCAGTGTGGTCGTCAGCACAACAGAATCAGACTCAGTCTGGTGGGCTGGAACACTAAACTGGGTCTCTAGGTTTGGGATTTAGCCTCAAGGGTTTTCCCTGCTATTGTTTTCTCTGTGGTTATTTTCTGTGAGCCGTTTTATACCCTTAGAGCTCTGGCTTCCTTATTGGTAGAACATTCAGTGAGTATACTTTACTTTTTTAGTATACATTGAAACTGGTACTGGGGTGCATGTTCATTCATGTATTCATTCATTCACTCAGTGCCTTGAATGCCCACTATGTAGATGGTGAGAATGCAGCTAGCAACTGAAAGAGCCATGGCTAATTCTCTCAATAGTACTCTGACCTAGATTGGAGGAATTAGGAAGCTGCGCTTCTAGTGACTTCATTAGTAGTGGCTGAATCGGGGGCAAGCAGTTGGGTTACTGCCAGGTGGTAGTCGTTTTGAAGAGTGCAGTGTTGCTACTGCTTCCTTGAGGAATTGGGGAATCCTTATCTCTGGAAGGGTAAAATCTTGTTGATAGCCAGGTGGTTCTTGTTTCTTTTTGTTCTTTATCATGCATTCATATCCAGGGTTTGATCTGCTAGTGAAAACATTATTCTTACCATGACAAATCTTGCTTTTAATCTCAAATTATTCTATCTAACATACTCGCTGACCTGGTTTGAGAAATTTTCACCTTCTGGCTCATGTTCTGTCCTGGTTTCTGGAGCTCTCCACCAATGGGAGGGAGTGGCCTCAAGTGAATTTCCAGCAGGAAGGGCATCTAAATGTGCATCCTGAGAGGGTGGGTGGGTATAAGCTTAATGTAGTGCAAAAGAAGACACAGTATAAGGAACACACTTTTCTGCATTTGAAAGCTACCTTAATTTCACACTTGCTCATCTTTTTTTTTTTTTTTTTCTTTTTAATGTATTGCCTAAGGACACAAAGACAGACGGGATTCAAACCTAACTGCTTCACTCCAAATTCCACACTGTTAACCACTCATCTATAATGCCCCACTTCTCATCCATGGCATTGCCACATCACAGGAACTTTTTGCATTAAAAAAAAAATTGGACTTCAATTGGCCTAAGTCTCTTAAACCAAGTCTTCTTTGTGTGTACCAATTCTAGGTCCTAGAGGTATCCGCCTGCTAAGCAAGCCTGTTTCAAGGGAGGAAGCTGGGAAAGAGGAGCATCAATTATAAACAAGGCCTATATTCATGTAGTTTGTATTTTAATTATGATTACATATTATATTTTATTTTTAATTGGCAAATAATAATTATATTTAAGGGATTCAGTGTGATGTTTTGATACATGTATGCATTCTGGAATGATCAAATAAAGCTAATTAACACATCCCTTGCCTCACCTACTTAGTTTTTGTTGGTGAGAACATTTAAACTCTACTCTTTTAGCAATTTTGAAATATACGTTAACTGTATTACCATGCTGTGTAATCAATCACTAAAACTTATTCCACTTAACTGAAATTTTATACCCTGTGACCCACTTTTCTTTACTCACCCCTCTTCTCCTAACCTCTGGTAACCACCATTCTACTCTTTACTTTCGTGAGATTGACTTTTTAAGATTCCACATATAAGTGAGATCATGCAGTATTTTTCTTTCTGTGCCTGGCTTATTTCACTTAGCATGTTTTCCTATTCCATGCATGTTGTTGAATATGGCAGGATTTCCTTTTTCTTAAAGCTGAATAGTATTCCATTGTGTATATATACTGCATTTTCTTTATCCATTCATTTCTTGATGGACATTTAGGTTCTTTCCAAATCTTAGCTATTGCAAATAATACTGTAATGAAGATAGGAGTGCAGAGATCTCTTTGACATACCGACTTCATTTCCTTTGGATATATACGTGGAAGCAGGATTGTTAGATCATGTGGTAATTCTATTGTTAGTTATTTGAGTGACCTCTATAGTGTTCTCCAAAATGGTTGTACTAATTTACATTCCTACCAACAGTGTGCCAGGGTTCCTGTTTCTCTACATCCTTGCCAACACTTCTTTTTTTTTTTTTTGAGAAGGAGTTTCACTCTTTCTCCCAGGCTGGAGTGCAGTGGCCTGATCTCATCTCACTGCAACCTCGGCCTTCTGGTTTCAAGCGATTCTCCTGCCTCAGCTTCCTGAGTAGCTGGGATTACAGGTGCCCACCACCACGCCTGGCTCATTTTTGTATTTTTAGTAAAGACTGGATTTCAGTGTGTTGGCCAGGCTGGTCTCAAACTCCTGACCTCATGATCTGCCCGCTTCAGCCTCCCAAAGTGCTGGGATTACAGGCGTGAGCCACCGCACCTGGCTTCTTTTGTCTTTTTTATTTTAGCCATTCTAACAGGTGTGAGGTGCTATCTCATTGCAGTTTTAGTTTGTATTTCCCTAATAATTAGTGATAAGCATTCTTTCATATATCTGTTGGCCATTCATTTGTCATAATAGTGCAATGTTTGGTGATTTCATTCTGCCTCTACCAGCCCAGAGGAGAACAAATTAATGCATTTCTTTCTGATACTCACTTCATGATAATGAAAATCTTCACACACCATTTCAAGCACTGGGAAACTGCTGTGGTTTGCCCATTATTTGTTCTCCTCCTGTTTCTCTAAATCACATTTCTCCTTTTTCGACTTGGAAAGTCGAGCTTATTCAATACATAAAACTGGAAGTAAGTGCAGCCCTGATGGGTGGTGCAGTTACTTCCACCCATGGGTGGTGGTTAGGGAAGGAGGCAAAAAGAGATATTTAAGGTGGAAGTGGAAGTGCCTACTCTTTCTGGGTGAGGGAGCCAGTCAGACTGTACTGTGAGGAGGAGTTATATCTGAATTTATGTTATTGGAGTAGTGAGGACATCTCATCACGGAATTTAAAGATAATAATAATTATTATGTTTGCAATTCAGGGAGCTATCAGGAGAGGTCAACAGATTTGTAAAACAACCCATGCCTGAGGGAGAGGGGAGGGAAGCTGCTATAGTACCTGACAAACAACTCTGTCTCTCTCTCTCTCTCTCTCTGTGTGTGTGTGTGTGTGTGTTAGGAGTAGGGGAGAGAACTTTGATTCTAACCTTGGTAAAGTGGTTACATAATCTATAATGGGCAAATATAATGCAGGAATGTAGCTGAAAATAACAGTAAATGAAATAAAATACAAACAAAAAGAAATAAAATATCTATGTACAAGTTGAATACTTTTTTGTATACTGCAATTCTATTACTGCCAGTTTAACTACAGTCTTCCTTTGTCATATTAACCATCCAGCCTTCCAGCATTAGTCAGGTGAATAGGTAGCCACCTTTAAATAAACTAATTAATCCCTGCTGCAACTCATCATGGGGCATCTTCTTAGAGTTCTCAAGTGAGAAATATCCCAATCACAATTCAATGATTACAGACCACAAAATCCAATTAAAGACTCAAAGTTGAAGTCTGTCTTTTTCAGGTGTTTCTCTTCTCATTGGGAGTCTTATGGGTATCTTGTTGTACCTCAGTTTTGCCTGCCTTAGAGACTGACTACTTCTCTTATGAGGAAAGGCATCTAATGGGCAATTCAATATGTATTTTCCACACACTACTCAGCATATATTTTATCAGGTAAGTCAAAACATCCTGTCAAAATTTGATAAAAATCCATTCAGTGATTTCAGCATGATGTGGCAGCAGACAGAAACTTGATTTATTTAGAAGAGAAACTTTTGATTTTTACCCTATGCTTTTTGTGTTCAGAGCTTTCCGATAGCTCTTTACAACTGAAATAAATAATGAGGAGTGCCTTTGGACATCAGCATTTTTCAGCATTCAGAGCAATGCTATGATCTTTTCAATACAGCCCTAACAACCAATTGACAGGATTTTCCAGAGCTCAGGAGCTACTCGATAGTTTATTTGAATTCTTGGCCATGAAAATTTGTGGTGTCTTCAATTTATGTGTCCTGCATCCAAGAACCCATCCTTTGTGTCCTGGCTGTGGGATTCAGAAGTTAGTTCATTCCTGAATATTTTTGAGCAAAAACAAAAAGATGGTTATGGTATATGGGCAACTAGATTTCAGATATGGGTTTTAGTGAGAAATGGGAATAAACAATCATAACCCGTTCTCATTCATTTAGAAAGTGTGGTAGGAAAATTCACTGAGGTATTAAATTGTGCTTTTTTTCTCACTATAATCTTGCCTCTTGGGTTCCAAGCATGTTTGCCAGCCAGACTGTTCCCCTGTTTTGGGGGAGATTTATGCCACTGGGCTAAATTCGCCATTGTGTTCCACTTCTCCCTCTCTGTCTGTTTTTTGTTT
>NW_016107843.1:828735-850130 GCF_001604975.1 Cebus imitator | reverse complement strand
TCCTGAGTAGCTGGGATTACAGGCATGCACCACCACGTCCAGCTAATTTTTGTATTTTTAGTAGAGACGGGGTTTCACCGTTTTGGCCAGGCTGATCTGGAACTCCTGATCTCAGGTGATCAGCCCACCTCGGCCTCCCGAAGTGCTGGGATTACAGGCACAAGCCACTGTACCCAGCCTGGCTTTGGTTTTTAAAAGCCACAGCATGGAGTGTTAAGGTTGGAGAGAGGGTTGTATTTTCTTCCATAATTTATTATGAAAAATCTCAATCATATTGCAGAAGTGAAAAATTTTGCAAAGAATTCCAATTACCCATCATCTAGATTTTGCCATTAACCTTCTACTATACTTGCTTTATCACATTCACTCATCTTTCTATCCACTCAGAGAGCTGCATTTTTTAGAAGCAGGTGTTATAACAGCAGAAAGAAAAGAGGGAAACCTCTCCAAGACTGGAAAGGGGATAGTGGTTTGGGGCTTTATGGGTGGCTTATAGTCCTGGCTTTCACAGTGCCTGAGAGGAGGAAAAACCTGTGAGTGGCACGGCTGGGAGGTGTGCAAGGGAAGTAAGCCCCCAGGCATTGGGGTTCTCAAGTGGGGCACAGAAATGGCAGATCTGCATTCCAGGGACCGTGGTGGCTCCAATACTAATGGTAGTGAATGTGGATTCAAGACTGGAGGGCCTTTCCTGACCTTAGAGTGCTGCATCAAATCCCTGGGGGTGTTTGAGCAACTTTCCGGGAGTCAGGGAGATAGAAATCTCTAATGACAGTTTTTTTCTTCAGCCCAATGCAGTTCATGTCGAATGTAATTCAGTGTTAAATGCAACTTTATTTTTGGAAAATAATGTACTTTTATTTGCCCACCTGGGTTTTTGGAGTCCAATTCACTTGTTATAAATCTGCTTATATATGGAAACTTTATCTAGGGCTGTTTTTCAACAACTGGAGGGGTAGGGGAGTGTGGAAGGGATGAGAAATTACTTAATAGGAACAATGTACATTACTTGGGTAATGGTTACACTAAAAGCTCAGACTTCACCACTACGCAGTACATCTATGCAACAAAACTGCACTTATACCCTTTAAATAAAAAATAGATGATACAGGAAAAAAAATTGTTCAAGTTGTTTTCTGCACCTTTCTGGTAAGCAGTGGTTAAAATGTGTCAAGAATTAAGGGAAGTGTCTTTGAGGGTATTGCCTGCTTCTGCTTGCTTAATTGAGAGCTACAGTCACTTAAATTCTTTCTCTACTTTAATGTTACCTTTGTAACCAGTGCAATTATTTTTTTCATTATCTACCTGCAACCTCCTACTTAAAAGAGATGAGGAGGTATAATTCAAAGTGTAGCTGTGGGAAGGGTACATCAAAGCAAAAACCAATAATAAGCATTGATTAGTTTCCTGATTTCCACTGGGTAAATGATGTCAAATATTTCTTCACAAAAGCAGAAAATTATATCAATTTTCATTCTTTTGTCCCAATCTCCTGTTTATGAAGAAACTCTATTCAAAGAAACTGTCCCTTTAGAATAAGGCATTTGTAGGCTGTGTTTTATCCTCACCCCCAAATACATGTTTGACTGCAAGATGCGATATGGAGGTTGTATGGATTAATGGATCTTTTCACATCCAGGGATGCTATTTGAATCATACTGTTATAAAGCCAGAGGAGATAAAGTCTTTGGTGGCTCAACTAAGCACCTCTGGTCTGTGTTCTATAATAAATCACACATTGGGAGGCCTGATGCTTTAGCTTGAGGCCCTGGATTTCGATCTGTGCTTGTTTCCTGTTTCCTTTCCCAGCCTTTGTTTTTCCATAAAGGGATTGTGTCAGCTTAAGAAGCAGCTCCACCATTGGCTTATGTGTGGCTGCTCTGTTATGTGTGAACAAGTTTTTGAGCTGAACTTTAGAAGAGTTGGGCAAGGAGCTGCAGAGACCTTGAGATTAAACTCAGCCCACCAGTCACCATGACAGGAGCAGTGAGGCTGGAGCAGGTTGACTACTACTTTAGATGTTATCCTGCAGCCTGTACAGGAGCAAGTCTTCCAGCCATGAAGCATTCCCTGCTCTCTGGACTTTGGGTTTTAGAAAATAGCCATATGCAAGAACTGTATACTGCCTGACAGATATAGAAGCAGGTTAAATTAAAGGGAGATGAGCAAGGCCAGTGTATTATAAAATAGAGAGGACTGGCAGAAAACTTCATCTAGAACTTCATTTCTCGTCTTTAAGTTGCCCTCTGGTCTGGCCTATGCCTTTGTGTGCACCACGAGTTGGAAAAGGGCCCAACATAGTACCTGGCACACCACAAACCCTCAATAAATATTAGAATGAAGACCCAACACCCAAACAAAGACAAGACACCCAAGACCTGTCTCTAGTTAGAGATCTCATATTTTTATTCTCTTTTTTGTTTGGCTAGACTTCTTAAAGAATGTCTAGAGAATTATGCTTTGTTTCAACGATTTTTCTTTGAGCATATTAGGCAAAAGTCAGTTAGGCTAACCCATCACATATGTACTGGTTTCTGCTTGGTGAGCCAGCTGAAATGTTCAAGGAGCTTCTTACAACGCTTTAGACCCAGGAAGTGTTACCAACTGCCCTGGAACCCTGAGTAGCAGGCAGAATGAGTTTAAGCAGTCAGAGACCCCTGTCATATGAATGGTTGATTTAATGCTACCCAAATGGTCAAGATGTGGTGTGGCTAATTTGTGGAGGATCAGCATAGGAAATGGTAGACAAGTAAATGTGGACGGTTGGAGATGAATGGAATAGAGGACTATGGCATCTTAAAACATTTGTGATTGACATAAGTGATTATTGGTTAAAAATATAAGTGTGTTAGCTGTGTTGAATACAGATTCCTAGAGGGAGCCAAGAAAGGATCTGGTTCATTGGTCACATGATCCATCATGATAGTTGAGCAGCTACCATGATAGATATCTATGACTGTGTACTGTTCTTCCACATATAGAGAACAGTATGAGGTGGTGTTGCCTCCAAGGAGACAAAAGTGTGTTTTGTCTTAACCTACCAGAATTGCAAAGTGTCATTTCATTGTCTGCAGTAGAAGAAGAGAATATGGAAGTATACTATGGCAAATGCTTTGGCACTTATCAATTCTGTACATGTTCATCTGACTTCCAGCTGCCACCAAACGTGACTGTCTGTGGGTGTTCTCCAACCATGGAACGTGTTAGTGTCAAGAACTTAACTTCAAGAGCAGCCTACCACCAATAACGGAAGAGTTTTGGTATGTAATACCCCAGTTTCTTTACCTCTAAGTAGGGATAACTCTATGGTGTGTTCAGTAGTGTCCCTAGAGTGATTCAGTTCCAGTTGCTTACAGTGGTAACTTCTTCGAAAACACATTTTTTTTTTTTAGATTGTCTTCCTTCCCTTCCCTGTCTCATGTGTTTATTTCTCTGTGGGTGTTTCCTGGGGTCACCTCCCAAATGAACTATTTGCACTTGAACCCTTGTCTCAGGGTTTGCATACTAAGATGTGTGTGTGTGTGTACACATATATATAATTTTATACATACACACACACACACAGTTATGCACCACATAGTGATGTTTTGGACACCAATGAACTACATGTATAATAGTAGTCCCATAAGATAAAAAGAAGATGAAAAATTAGTCTTGCTTTGTGATCTCTCGATGACCCTGACCCTGTATAGGGCTAGGCTAATGTATGTGTGTTGTCTTAGTTTTTAATAAAAATGTTTGAAAAGATTTTTTAAATATAAAAAATCTTCATGGAATAAGGCTATAAAGAAGATATTTTTGTACAGCTGTACAATGTGTGTTTTAAGTAAATTATTATAAGAGTCAAAAAGTTAAAGTTTATAAAGTAAAAAATTACAGTAAGCTAAGGTTAATTTATTATTGCAAAAAGAAAAATATGTTTTATAAATTTGGTGTAGCCTAGGCATGCAGTGTCTATAAAGTCTACAGCAGTGGACAGTAAATGTCCTAGGCCTTCACATTGACTCACCAGTCTGACTCCCCCAGAGTAACTTCCAGTCCTGCAAGCTCCATTCATGGTGAGTGCCCTATACAGGTGCACCTTTTTTTTTTTTTTAAATCTGTTATATCATATTTTTACTGTAGCTTTGTCATGTTTAGATATGTTTAAATACATAAATACTTACCATTGTGAGACAATTGCCTACTGTGTTGAGTACAGTAACATGCTGTACAGGTTTGTAGCCTAGAAGCAATAGGCCATACCATATAGCCTAGGCGTATAGTAGGCTGCTCTACCATCTAGAGCCTACTACAGAACTAGGTTATACTCTGTGATATTTGTATAACAACAAAATCACCTACCAATGCATTTCTCAGGATGTATCCTTGTTAAGTGATATATAACTATATTTGTGTATATATTTGTGTATATATGTAAATATAGTTAAGTAAATGTGTTTTTGCCACTTATTTAAAAAATGAAAATAGGTGTTGAAGATCCATGCCAGCACATATAGATTTATCTTATTATTTTTAGTAATTCACAGTATGGCTACATCCTGTGTATCCACGGCATTTCGCAATATAGATGCATCCTATTTTATTCACCATTTCTCAATTGAAGAAAATTTAGTTTTATTTTTCTAGTTTTTTTCCCCCTCTCATTAACAGTGAAGCACCAAACCCCTGTTAAGACTCAGTTTGCATTGTGTCTATTATGATGCTGGTATGAAAACAAAACAAAACGAAACATAAAAAAACACCCTGAACTGAAGAAATCCTTCTGGAAGTATATACTAATAAATTTTAGCACATGTGGTTGAGGATCACGAATAGTTATGGGGATAGTAGAATCATTTGCTAGGGGTGATAGTGGTATCTGCATAACTTATTCCTCTGGGTCCCAAGGGAAGACTCCTTTGTTCATTGGGTACCTGTGAGTTCCAAATTCAAGTTCTGAAGGGAAGGGAAAGGTCAACTGTAATTACTTTGGGAATCTAGTAAAGCCAGAAGGGATGGGGTAGGGATTAGGAAACCTGCAACCAGGGCGGCCACTTCATGTTTTGGCAGAGCCAGTGGAGATGAGGTTACGTGGGCTTCTCTATCCTATCTTTGAAATTCTCCATTTTGGAAAATCTTTGAATTTAAGAGCACTAGATTTGTTTTTTGCCCTTACTTAACTAGCTACTTGGAAGGGCCCTTAAAGTGATCATGTGGAGCTACCTTCTCGTTTAACATAAGTGGAAACTGAGGCCCAAAGCGATTTTGTGATTGCCCAAGGCCACATGGTGAGATGATAGGTTATATTTAGTTGGGGACATTTAAAATCAGGAATGTTCTCAGACTGTATTGAATTGAAAGGCATGTTGGCCATCTATGGGAAGATGATTCCAGATGTAAGCTCTGATAAACATTGAAATGGAGTCATCTTCCCTGGAGATTTATAAAGGAAGACAAAAGCACAATGAAGTGTTCTGTGTGTTTTAGATGCTCTTCCTAGAAACAAAAGGTTAGACTAGATCAATTAATAGATGTTTCTCAAACACCTGCTACAGGTGGAGGGTGCAGAGGAGGTCATACATGGTCTTTGCTCTCCCAAAGCCTATGGTCTACTTGGTAGCACAAAGTGTTGTCACCAAATGACTACTCAGAAGGCTGCAAGCAGAGCCAACTTGTTTATTAAGCAAAACAGACACAGTGACTAGGGCTTATTATACTTTCATGGGCCCATGAAAATGGTTTAATTACTTTTAAAATCAGAAATAAAAGTGAACTTTTAAGTCAAGGAATATGTTTAAATAAATAATATTCCAATATTTATCTTTATAACAATGGAATCATACATAAAATATAATTTTAAATATTTTTCTATAGAGAAAGAGGCCCAAGAAGGCAAGTGTTTAGAGCCATAGATGTCAAAATGTGGCCCTGGCCCCAAGTGATAAATCCTGAGTGAGGATTAGTATATTAGTTTGCTGAGGCTGCCATAACAAAGTACCACAAACTGGGTGGTTTAAGCAACAGAAATGCATTGTCTCACAGTTCTGGTGACTGGAAGTCTAGGATCAAGATGTTAGCGTGATTGATTGCTCCTAAAGGCTGTGAGGAAAAGATCTGTTCCAGGCCTCTTTCCTTGGATTATAGATGGCTGTCTTCTTTCTGTCTCTTCACATAGTCTTTCCTCTATGCATGTCTCTTTTTTCTTTCACATGGTGTTCTCTTTAAGGACATCAGTCAGATTGGATTGAGGCCCACCCTAATGACCTCATCTTAACATCTGCAACTGCCTTTTCCAAATGAAGTCAAATTCTGAGGTACCAAGGTTTAGGATTTCAACATATCAATCTGGGGGAGAAGGATGCAAGTCAACCCATAATAGGTAGTGATAGTAATTGCCCAAGAGGATCAGAACAGGAGGGAAGGGGAGGTCCTGGAAGCTGGAGGACAGAAGAGGGGGACTTGGGTCACTCTCAAAGGATGATATGGGGAGAGGAGGAGAGAAAAGATACCAAGAGCGCAGAAAGAGTGAGAGGGAAACTGCATAAGCAAAGTGTCACAGGTGCAAATGCAGAGCACAAGCTTGGGGGACACAGAGGAGGCCAGTTTGTCAGGTACCAGGGAAATAGCAAAGGAAAGATTGGAAAAGGAGCTGTGGTTTTCATCCTGCGAAGTCTTAAACACAGACTAACTGGGAACACTGGAAGATGCTATGATTTCTGACAGTCTATTCCAGGTTAATTACTGTTTCCTTTTCCTCTTTTGTCTAACTAACTAGTGCCTGGAGATTTAAGAACCCAAAGGCTCATTCTTATTTCAAAAGCTATTGCTTTGTCGTACAAATTTCTCATTTGTTTCTCCTCATTTTGGGGCAATACCTCAGCAAGACATCTTTATTCTGTATTTCCATCTACTCATTGAATTTTTTTTCCTGTGAATACATGAACTTATTAAAAACAATTAAGGCCCCAAAGTATTGAAAAACAGAGTTAGGTTATTACAGGTAATCTTAAAATAGTAATCAATCCATGTGTGTTGTTGCTTAGTTGGCACACATTTCCTATATTAAGGGCATGGTAAGAGGCAATAGAAACCTCGGTCTGTCGCAGCTTTTCTATAAAATTCAGTCCCTTTGAAAAAACATCTGGGACTAATGTGGATGCTAAAACAGTTACCTCACACACACCAGACTTTCATTTTCTCTTTGATGATAAAAATTTTCCCCTTATAGTTGCCCAGATCCACACGTATATTATTCAGGATCTGATGTAGCATGGGCACCATTTGTGGCCACATCCTCTGAAAACCACTTCAAGTGGGTTTCCAGAATCTTTAAAAACAGGCTGGGTTCTGGCAAAGCTTACAAGCATAGGAGGGAAAAAAACAATAACTCAGCTTTTTGAAAATAGTTTTAATTTTAGCCATCTCTTTCTGCTGTTGCTCCCTTACAGATCTTCTCAGGATATTAGTCGGGCTAATATTCCAAATTTCCTAGCTGTTGTTGTTTTTTAAAATAGACTCAGACTGATCATCTAATTTAAATTCCTCAACTACAAAAATCCTGTTTCTGTATTGTTCTGATTTCCTAAAAGCACTTACTTCTGTGTTTTCTCTACTCAGCAAAACAGAGTGTGATACTGTTTGAGACACTCTATATGGTGACTGAACCGCTCCTTAGTCACCATTAAGCAGTGGTGTGCATCCCTTCCAGTGGTGACATTAGAATAAGTTGTTTCTAAATGGCTGTAAAGCATGTTGCCATAGCAATGGAGCTTTCCTGGTCAGCTGGAAAGAAAGTTCTTCAGTTCTGCCAGCATTTGGTGTGCCACAGGAAGAATTATCCAGATGCTTCTTAGAAATGCTCACTCCCAGACTCCACTCTTAAGCATTGTGCTTCAGGAAATTTTGGGGGTGAACCTGCATTTATAGCCATTTTTCCAGGTAATGACCATTCTGGTGGTTCACAACCTCATCATCAGAAAGACTATATACAGTACCCAGATATGGCCGAAGTTATGCCCCTTAGAGAATGCTGATATTCATCCCCATTGGGTCGTGTTTTGGACTGTCCCCTCCTCCAAGTTGCTGAAGAATCTGCATTCTGCCTTTTTCAGGATCTTTATATGAGAGCATCTGCCATGCATATGCTTTGTATTTACTCTCCAGTCTTTCAGGGTAAGATTCCCCAGCTTCAGAAACAAGGTCATCTGTTAGTAATTCTCTGCTTCAACGGGCAAATGACCTGCCTACCAAGGACATGCAGTTGAAATGAGCATGTGCATCCTGAGAGGGTTACAATTTCCTTCTGCCTGTGACCTCTGGGGATAGCTCATCGTGGTGTGTCTACAGAAGGTGAGGTAAATGGAGTCCCTGTGAAGCCGTTTTGAAAAGACCAGCACATCATCTATGTGAGAAAGCAATTTCTGGGGTCTGGACTAATAGGGTGTTTGTGAACTTGAGAGTTCTCTTGATCCATTTGAAATCTTAGGTTTTTTTTAAGGAATAAGGATCAAGCTTGTTGGTTTATGAGAATGGAAATAATGACTTCTCTGTTGAAAACAGAGATTGGTATCCTTGTAGTGTGTACTATCCATCCTTAGGACTCGATGATTTTATCTTTATTGATTACTTTGTAGAGTTCCAGAGAGAAAGGTGAAACTTTTTTTTTTTTTTTTTGATACAGGGTCTCACTCTGTCACCCAGGCTGGAGTGTAGTGGCATGGTTGGTGATTAGCTAACTCTGAAGGGGATGAAGTGGATAGGTGGATAGTCGTAGTGTCAGCACTGACTTACAGGAGTAGGTAAGACTTCTCAGCCTCTATTATTGTGGAAAGCCAATTTCAGCCACCTCAGATGGAGGAATACCTATTTATTTGTTGATTAAGCTGTCAACCTCTCAGCTTCTCAAAGGATATCCTCAGTGACTCATTTTCTGTTTAACAATTGCTCATAAATTCAACTGTGTTTATTCAGTATTATGCATATATTGAAAGCACCAACCATGTCTCAGGCATTGTGTTAGGTGCTATCTGAAACAGAGATAAAAATAATCCTTTCTGAAAAGTGTTTCAGCTTCATGTTTTCCCCAAATGAGGTGGCTTAAGCAGGACTTCACAGGGCATGTAGCAAATATGCCTATTTGGAACCAAAGACTCACATAGAACAGGGCTGGGTGAGTACTGCTTTTTCAGTTCCCAGGAGGCTAGAGAATAACTGACTCTATTTTCTATTTTATGAAGGAGAATAATCCTTCAGAGCTCCAAAACGCTTGTTAAAATGCTCTCAATCTCAAATCTCTTTTCCAGGCTGAATAAGTTCAGGCACCTGTGATCTTTCTCTTTTGGTCTGAGTTTTTAACTTTGCGAAACTTTATCATCTTGCAACAAGTAAACATTGCTGTAAACTGGAAACCGAGGCAGATTTTTTGCATGGAAAATACATTGCTACTTGGAATGATTTCAATGGCCACAAAGTGCAAGTGGATTGCAGTGTGGAGAAGAAATGGCGTCAGTGTGGGCTTTGCAGTCAGACGGATTTAGGTTAAAATATCATCTTGGCCAGTTAGTAGTTATTGGAAATTGGGCATGTTTCTTAAAATCTGAGCCTCAGTTTCTTCTGTGTGAGGGCATAATAGCTCCTTGAGAGTGTTGTTGTGATGATTAAATGAGATGCTCAATATAAAGCACCTGGCATATAAATGTCAGTTTTCTTTCTCAGCTTTTCTGCTACCCAAAATAAGAACATTTAAAGATGGAAATGCATTAAGCAAAGGCTATACATCAAGAAGAAGAGAGAGTTTTGAGCTTAAATGACCTTGATCTTTGGTTATTTATGAAGTTATCTCTTGGTTCTGAGCAGATTTCAAATTAGGCTTCTAAAATGTGTTGGCTATTACTAGTTTAGCAAAGCCAACTCTTGGATATTTGCTTTCTCTTTCTGCCCACCCATCACTCCTCCACAAACCCTTTCTTTGAAATGAATATTGTGAAAATAACTGGCCAAATGCATTCTTTAAAGCTATAATGGATGACTATGTAGTAATTCTTATTTAGAACGGTGTCTAGGAATCACCTGGGAGCTTTTTAAAGCTATACATTCTGGCCCCACCTCAGACCTAGTAAATCCCATACTCTGGGCATGGGGAGCTGGCATTAGAAAGCTACCCTGGTAACCTCAATAATAACCATTGCTTTAGTGCAATGTTAGAAAACTTGAGCATGCATCAGAATCACCTGGAGGGCTTGGCACCACTCCCTTTCTTCCCTCCAAACCTTGACACTATATGTCAGGGATGGAGCCCAAAAATTGTATTTCCAACAAGGTAATGCTGATGCCGAAGGTCTGGGAATCACCCTTTGAAGACAACTGATTTAAGGCTTACTATTATATTAGTAAGCACCCAATTCTAACTTCAGCAACCTTAAACCATTTAGTGTATTTCTGAGCCAAAAGGATAAAGTCTAGGGAAAACCTGGCAACTGAGTTCAGCAACCCTAAACCATTTACTGTACTTCTGAGTCAAAAGTATAAAGTCTAGGGAAAAAGATTCCAGTATATTAAGAAATAAGCCTTAACAGTAAAGTGAAAGAAAACAATTGGTAGGGTTAAGCACATAGATGGTAAGGTTAAGTGATAAAATTTACTGTATTCAATAATATGAATATTTTTGTTTATTTAATAAGACTGACTCCAGTAATTTGCAGAGAAACTGGACTTGACACCTTGCTAGTGAAGGGTGGCTATGCAAACACATGTTAGCCACCTCTGGAAAATGGGGGAGACTCTTGGGGCCACTTTCTCTGATCTCCTGACCAGCTATGGAGATATTAGGCCCACAGTCTCAGATAAAACCACAGGCCCAAGTGCCCTCTTATGGTAGTGGCGTGGGATCAGGTGCCCTTTGACTTGTGCATTTTAAAAATAGATTTTATTTATTTATTTATTTTTAGAGCAGTTTCAGTTATAGAGCAAAATTTAGGGGAGGGTGCAGAGATTTCACATATATTCCCTACCCCAACACATGCATAGCTTCTTCCACTATTAACATTCTCCACCAGAGTGGTACCGTGTTATTACAATCAATTAATCTACATTGACATATCATTATCACCCAGAGTGCGTAGTCTGCATAAGGGTTCCTTCTTGGTGTTGTATACTCTATGGGTCTGAACAAATGAATAATGACATCTTTCTATCATATAGTATCATAGAGTTGTTTCACTGCCCTAAAAACCCTCTGTGTTCTGCCTATTCATCCCTCAATGGGGTTTTTAAGAGTAAGAATAAAAGAGTCTCAGCACAGCAAATAAAAAGAACAGACTTTCTGTTCTGCTTCCAGGAAAAGCAGAGAAGAGTATATATGAAGCAATATTTTAAGTTATGAGAAGAGTAAAACAATATATGGTTTTATTTTTTGATGTTTTGTTCACATCTCTGGAAGTCCACAACCTGAGCTTTCCAGCATTAGTCAAATAGAAATGTGATTCCTAGGGTTGCAGTGTCTGCAGGAGTATTAGGCTTCTTTGTGTAAAATATCATCTTACCTTTTGGGAAAGATCCTTAAACGATTCCTTAAAACATGGATTTTTAATGAAGCTTAAAAGATAAAGTCATAATTTTTACATTGATGAAAAGTAAGAGGATGAAGTTTTCAGAACACATTTAAAGAAGCGGATGGAATTGTGAGTGCTGCTAAAACAAAACATAAAAAGAATCAAAGAATCTAGGGGCTGATATTCTACTATCTCACAGGAAATGAATGTATGAATATATGAAGGGCTAGCAGAGTCTGAAAATTATATAGTTTGGTCAATTTGATTATCAGTGGGTGGATTATTCAGCTTGTTGATTATCTGCAACAAAATTTTAATCCCAGTATGACTTCTTCAGCTTGTTTTGTCTGTAATTAGTTAGCATATGCTTGGGGAATGCCAACCAACTCTAATATTAGCTCCAGGAAAACATAATCACCAAGGTAAATCTCCAGCTGTTGCAGGAATGAATGTGTCCCAAACTAGATGCCACTGGGTTTTATATTGGATGTGGCTTTGGATTATTCAGGTTATAAAAATGCAGATAATCATGAATGAAGTGAAATTTTCCTCTTCCAGCATGCAGGACTTCCTTTTGGTCATCTTCCTATAGCCCTGCTTTCTAGTGAGTTGCCTTCCTGCTCAGCATCCACCAAGGCTTCCTGAGCTGAGAGATAGAGAGCTGGGATTCATGTGCAAGTATGTTTCCCTATGGCTCGTGCCTGAGATGGGACAACCGTGAACAACATTGGGCTTGCCCCACCACAGTTGTTGCTAATTGCTACTGTCAATTTCAGGCAAGGTCTTCGAACGCCCCTTATGAATCATAGGCAAAGACGACTCTGTCCCCAGGAAAGTGTGTACAAGTGAATGAGCAGAAGGCAGTAATGGAGGGTGATAATGAGTTGAAGTTTAGCTATAAACAGAAATGTATTTTTCAGAAGAACAACTGTAAATTGAAATTCCTCAGGAAAACAATGCAAACTTTCCTAAGGGCTCCTTTTGCCAGCAGTTAGGATTAGGTTCAGCTACCTGTGACAAAGAACCCAAAATAACAAAGTCTAAAAATAGCTGAGTAAAAAATTTCTTCTGTAGAAGGCAGTTTTACAACGTCATCATACTCAGTCTTCTGCCATCTTGATGCTCAGCCATGCTCAGCAGGTGGTTTTCATCAAGGTGGTTGCTCATGCTCTGGTCAATGTTTCCGCCTTTTAGCTGGAAGAAAACTGGAAGAGTCAAAGAAGGACATATCCATTTCTTATAAGGACCATTCCTGGAAGTTGCCCAGGCCTCTTCAGCTTCCATCCTATTGGCCAGAAGCCTTAGTTACATGATCACATCTAGCTACAAGTGAGGCTGAGAAGACTTTATTCTGGGTGGCCCTGTGCCCAACCGAAAATGGAGGATTCGATTACTAAGAAAGATGAGGAGAATGGTTTTCAAGAGATAATTAACTGTCTTTGTCACAGACTGCTTACCTTTTATTAAGCACAAAGCAAACAGAACTCCAACAGGGATGGTATTAGATTATATTGCAGGTTGTCCTTATGTTTCAAAGGAAGGAAAAAAACTTGTTCTTTTTCATTGTCTCTTTCTATGTCCCTTCACTTCTTCTGCCCTTTTTTCCCAGTGCCCTGACCTCAAGGGGCAACTATAGCCTCAGACAACTTTGTAGGACTTATCAGGAAAAACTGTGAGTCTTCGAAATAGAAAAAAACTGAGTGTCCTGTCTAGTATACCTTTCATGGTTATCTCCACCATTCATTTTCTTTTAGCTTTTTTACAACCCTGTGGGCTGTTGAAAATGCCTCATAATAATGCAAATTATTTTTGCCCATAGAAATACAAATTAGTTGTGTCTGGTGGAATGCAATTGAGTTTTGACTCATTTTGCATCTATTTGCAATTTCATTTCAGTATTCTTTGTCTGCCTATGTACCTGTGGTGCTTCGAATTCTCCTTTGGACAAGTTGCAACGTCTTACTGGTTCCCTCATTAATTAGCAAGTTAAATAAAATATTTAACATGTGTTTATTCTATAAGAGAGTTATGTTTATATCTTCTTTTAAAAATTGTCCTTTATCAGAATCTTGAGCCAGATTCTGTGCCTGGTGTCTTGGTATACTCTGATGTTCTTGATCCTCTTCACTCCATTAAATCTATGATCTCACTGTCTTTCATGTACTGTCATACTTTTACAAAACAACTTAAAACATAACATCAGTAATAATAGTAATGACAGCATCATTTACTTAGTGCTAACTAGTCAGACCCCATACATACCCAACCCATTTAACTCTCCTCAGTCCACCCTGCTGAGATGAGTACTATTATATTCACTTTATAGGTGTGAAATTGAGCTTGGAGTAGTTTGATATCTTTCACAAACGCACACAGCTGGAATGTGGCAGAGGCTAGATCTCAACTCAAGTCAAACTCAAAACTAGTATCCAATTCCCAATTTCATGGGCTTGAGAGTTAATGGCTTGAAGTGGTCACTGTTGCTACTTCTTTCAAAGATACTTGCACATTAACAGAGAACACTCAAAGAAATGAATTCCTGATAGTGGGATTTGAGACATTTTTGATGCTGTTGGTGCTGAGATGCTTCCTCAGGTGGCAATTTCAATTATTAGATAGATTGTTCTCTGCCTATTCACGTTATTAACAGAACTCACTCTACTGAGGGAGCAATGACTACTGGGGATGGCAGAAAGAGCCCCGGGGGCTGGAGACCTGACTTTAGTCCCGACTCTGCTACTGACTGGCTACAGGACGTACCCTAATAGAGCCATGAAAGTCTTCATTGCTCATCTCACAGATGAAAAAACTGAGGGCCGAAGGAGAATTTCTGACTCGCAGAGATCTGTTCACTAAAACAGCACACGGCACAGTAAAGATTTAGATGGCAGTGATGAGAATGCAAGGGGAGACAGCCAAGGAAGTTGAAAGTGTCTGAGATATTGACTTGAAAGACTTGGATTTGAGGCTGACTCTACTGTGTGATGTTGGATAAGTTATTTTGGCTTTTTTCATGCAACGAACCTCATCTTTAAAGTCAGGGATACATGGTTTCTAGGATCTTTCTAGCACTAGCTTTTAAAAAATTGTATAAATTTATAGGGTACATGTGAAATTTTGTTATATATACATAATATGTAGTGATTAAGTCAGGGTATTTAAAGTGTCTACCACTTGAACATAATACATTTTTGTTAAGTACTCTGCTATTAAACATTGGATTTATTCCTTCTATCTTACTGTATGTTTATACCCTTTAACCTACTTCTCTTCTTCCTGTCCCCTTCCCCCTACTCAACCTTTCTGGTCTCTGTTATCTCTCTTTATACTATCCGCCTCCATGTGACTAAATTTATTAGCACCCACATATATGTGAGAACATGTGATGTTTTTCTTTTTGTGCCTGGCCTATTTAACGTAATGACGTTCCATCTATGTTGCTGCAAATGACACGATTTTGTTATTTTTTATGGCCAAATAGTATTCCATTGTGTGTGTGTGTGTGTGTGTGTGTGTGTGTATGGCATTTTCCTTTTCCATTCATCAGTTGTTTTACATTTAGATTGATTTCATGTGTTTGCTATTGTGAAGAGTGCAGCAATAAACATGTGAGTGCAGGTATACTTTTGATATATTGATTTCTATCAAGTGGAGTAGATATTCAGTAGTGGGATTGCTAGATAGAATGGTAATTCTATTTGTAATTGTATGAGAAATCTCCATACTGTTTTCCATAATTGCTGTATTAGTTTACATTTCCACCAACAGTATATAGGAGTTCCCTTTTTTCTGTATCCTTTCCAATATCTGTTATTTTTAATATTAGCCATTCAATAATAGCCTTTTAAATAACATCCATTCTCACTAGGGTAAGATAATATCTCATTGTGGTGTTGGTTTGCATTTCTCTGCTGATAAGTGATGTTTAGAATTTTTTCATGTACCTGTTGGTCATTTGTATGTTTTCTTTTGAGAAATGTATATTCATGTTATTTGCCTACCTTTTAATGGGATTACTTGCTTTTTTCCTGTTGTGTTGTTGGAGTTTCTTGTATATTCTGAATATTAGTTCCCTGTCAGGTGATTAGTTTGCAAATATTTTCTCCAATTTAACAGGTTGTCTCTTCACACTGTTGATTATATCTTTTGCTGTGTAGAAGCTTTTTAGTCTAATTAAGTCTCACTTGTCTATTTTTGTTTTTGTTGCCTGTGCTTTTGAGAGTTTAATCATAAATTCTTTGCCTAGACCAATATACAAGAGAGTTTTGCCTAGATTTTTTTCTAGTATTTTTATGGTTCCAGGTCTTACATTTAAGTGTTTAATCTATTTTGATTTAAATATTGTATATAGTGAGAAATAGGGGTCCAGTTTCATTCTTCTGCATGTGGCTTTCCAGTATTCCCAGCACTATTTATTGAAGAGGGTGGCATTTCTCCAGTGTAAGTTCTTGTTGGCTTTGTGAAAGACTAGTTGTCTCTAAATATGTAACATTATTTCTGGGTTCTCTATTATGATTCATTAATCCTTGTGTGTATTTTCATAACAACATCACGCTATTTAAGTTACTATTATTTTGTAAGATATTTTGAGGTCAGGTAATGTGATGCCCTAGCTTTGTTCTTTTTTGCTCAGGATTGCTTTGGTTATTTGGGCTCTTTTTGGTTGCATAGGATTTTTAGGATTTTTTTTTTTTCTAATTCTGTGAAGAACCACATTAGCATTTTGATAGGGATTGCATTGAATTTGTAGATTGCCTTGGTAATATGGTCATTTTAATGATTTTAATTTTTCTATCCATGAGCACGGGATGTTTTTCTATCTCTTTGTGTCATCTTCAATTTCTTCCATTAGTGTTTCGTAGTTTTCCTTGTAGAAATGTTTAATCTCCTTGGTTAAGTATATTCCTAGGTATTTTTTTGTAGCTATTATAAATGGACTTGCCTTCTTGATTTCTCTCAGCTAGATTATTTTTAGTATATAAAAATACTACTGATGTTGGTATGTTCATTTTTTGTATCCTGCAACTTTACTGAATTCATTTATCACATCTAAGAGTTTTTTGGTGGAGTCTTTAGGTTTTTCTAGCTATAAGATTATGTCATCTGAAAAAAGGTATAATTTGACTTCTTCTTTTCCAATTTGGTTGCTTTTTATTTCTTTCTCTTCCCTGATTGCTCTAGTTAGGACTTTAAGTACCACATTGAATAGCAATGATGAAAATGGGCATCCTTGTCTTGTTCCAGTTCTTAGATGAAAATCTTTCAACTTTTCCCCATTCAGTTTGACATTAGCTGTGGTTTTGTTGTATACGGCCTTTATTATTTCAGGATATGTTCCTTCTATGCCTAGTTTGTCGACAGTTTTTATTATGAAGCGATGCTGAATTTTATCAAATGCTTTTTCTGTGTCTATTGAGATGATCATGTGGTTTTTCTCCTTCATTTTGTAGATGTGATGTATCACATTTATTGATTTGCTTATGTTAAACCATCCTTGCATCCCTGGGATACATCTCAGTTGATCATGGTGTATTATCTTTTTGATATGCTGTTGAATTCA
Organism: Cebus imitator; assembly: GCF_001604975.1. NCBI lineage: Eukaryota > Metazoa > Chordata > Mammalia > Primates > Cebidae > Cebus > Cebus imitator. Next base: position 833,042 of record NW_016107843.1, on the reverse strand, counting down.
GTTTGCTACTATTCTGTTTAGGATTTTTGTGTCCATGTTCATCAGGGAAATTGGTCTATAGTTTTTTGTTTTGTTTTGTTTTTGCCACATCTTTGTCTGGTTTTGTTATCAGCGTGATGCTGGCCTCATAGAATTAGTAAGAGAGAATTTCCTCCTTTTCAATGTTTTGGAATTATTTGAGAAGATTTTGTATTAGTTCTTCTTTGTAAGCTTGGTAAAATTCAGTAGCAGAAGTTGGTAGAAGTCATATGGTCCTAAACTTTTCTTTGTTGGGAGACATTTTGTTAATGATTCAATCTCATTACTCATTATTGGTCTGTTGAGGTTTTTTGTTTCTTCCTGATTCAATCTTGGTAGGTTGTATGTGTTCAAGAATTTATCCATTCACTCTAGGTTTTTCATTTTGTTAGCATATAGTTGTTCTTACTAGTCTCTGATGATATTTTATATTTCTGTGGTATCAGTTGTAATGTCTTTTTTATTTCTAATTTTATTTATGTGCATCTTTTCTCTTTTTTCTTGTTTATTCTATTTGTGTTTTATCAATTTTGTTTATCTTTTCAAAGAACAAACCTTTCATTTCTTTGACCACTTTGTATTTTCTTAGTCTCTATTTTATTGAGTTCTGCCCTGATCTTTATCATTTCTTTTCCTCTGCTAATTTGGGGTTTCATTTGTTCTTGATTTTCTAGGTCCTTGAGGTACATTGTTAGAATATTAATTTGTAATCTTCTTTTTTGATGTAGATGTTTCATACTATAAATGACCTTTTTAGCACTGCTTTTGCTATATCCAGGAGACTTTGATATGTTGTGTTTCTATTCTCATTTGTTTCAACAAATACTTTGATTTTTGTCTTAAGTTCTTTTATGACCTAATGGTCATTCAGAAGCATGTTAATTTCCATGATTTTGTATAGTTTCTAAAGTTCCTCTTGATATGATTTCTAGTTTTATTCCATTGTGGTCTCCAAATATACTTAATATGATTTCAAGTTTTAAAAATTTGTTGAGACTTGTTTTGTCACATAACATATGGTCTATCCTGGAAAATGTTCCATGTGCTGATGAAAATAATGTATATTCTGTATTTGTTGGATAGAATGTTCTATAAATGTCTGTCAGGTCATTTACATCTAAAGTCCAGTTTAAATGGAATGTTTCTTTGTTGATTTTCTGTCTAGATCTTTCTAATGCTGAGATCAGGTGTGAAAGTTCCCCACTATTATTGTGTTGCTTTGTCTCTCTCTCTCTCTCTCTCTCTCTTAAGAGCTAGTAGTATTTGCTTTATGAATCTGGGTTCTCCTGTGTTGGTACATATACATTTAGAATTGTTATATCCTCTTCCTGAATTGATCCCTTTATCATGAAATTCTTTGTCTTTTTTCCGTCTTTTTTTTTTTCTGTTCTTGACTTAACATCTGTTTTATCTGATACGATATAAGTATAGCTACTCCTGCTTGCTTTGGTTTCTACTTGCATGGGATATCTTTTATCCATCCCTTTACTTTCAGTCTGTATGTGTCTTTTCTGGTACAGTGAGTTTCTTGTAAACAGCATATAGTTGGCTTACATATTTAAAAATTAATTCAGCTGTTCTATATCTTTTAAGTGGAGAATGTAATCTGTTTACATTCAGGGCTATTATTGATATGCAAGGTTTTGTTCCTGTCATATTATTATTTTTTTTATTGCATTATAGGTTTGGCGGTACATGTGAAGAACATGCAAGATTGTTGCATAGGTATACATGTGGCAGTGTGATTTGCTGCCTTCCTCCCCCTCGCTTTATATCTGGCATTTCTCCCCATGCCATCCCTCCCCAACTTGCCACCCCCCGCTGTCCCTCCCCTATTTCCCCCCAACAGACCCCAGTGTGTAGTGCTCCCCTCCCTGTGTCCATGTATTCTCATTGTTCAACACCCGCCTATGAGTGAGAACATGCGGTTTTTGATTTTCTGCTCTTGTGTCAGTTTGCTGAGAATGATGGTTTCCAGGTTCATCCATGTCCCTACAAAGGACACGAACTCATCGTTTTTGATGGCTGCATAATATTCCATGGTGTATATGTGCCACATTTTCCTTGTCCAGTCTATCATTGATGGACATTTGGGTTGTTTCCAGGTCTTTGCTATTGTAAACAGTGCTGCAATGAACATTCATGTGCATGTATACTTACAGTAGAACGATTTATAATCCTTTGGATATATACCCAGTAATGGGATTGCTGGGTCAAATGGAATTTCTATTTCTAGGTCCTTGAGGAATCACCACACTGTCTTCCACAATGGTTGAACTAATTTACACTCCCACCAACAGCGTAAAAGTGTTCCTATTTCTCCACATCCTCTCCAGCATCTGTTGTCTCCAGATTTTTTAATGATCGCCATTTTAACTGGCGTGAGATGGTATCTCAATGTAGTTTTGATTTGCATTTCTCTAATGACCAGTGATGATCAGCATTTTTTCATATGCTTATTGGCCTCATGTATGCCTTCTTTTGTAAAGTGTCTGTTCATATCCTTTGCCCACTTTTGAATAGGCTTGTTTGATTTTTCTTGTAAATCTGTTTTAGTTCTTTGTAAATTCTAGATATCAGCCCTTTGTCTGATGGGTAAACTGCAAAAATTTTTTCCCATTCTGTTGGTTGCCGATTCACTCTAATGATTGTTTCTTTTGCCATGTAGAAGCTGTGGAGTTTGTTTAGGTCCCATTTGTCTATTTTGGCTTTTGTTGCCAGTGTTTTGGTGTTTTGGTCATGAAGTCCTTGCCTATGCCTATGTCCTGAATGGTTTTGCCTAGATTTTCTTCTAGGATTTTTATGGTGTTAGGTCTTATGTTTAAGTCTTTAATCCATCTGGAGTTAATTTTAGTGTAAGGTGTCAGGAAGGGGTCCAGTTTCTGCTGTCTGCACATGGCTAGCCAGTTTTCCCAACACCATTTATTAAACAGGGAATCCTTTCCCCATTGCTTGTTTTTGTCTGGTTTGTCAAAGATCAGATGGTTGTAGATGTGTTGTGTTGCCTCCGAGGCCTCTGTTCTGTTCCATTGGTCTATATCTCTGATTTGGTACCAGTACCATGCTGTTTTGATTACTGTAGCCTTGTAGTATAGTTTGAAGTCCGGTAGGGTGGTGCCTCCTGCTTTGTTCTTTTTGCTTAGAATTGACTTGGCTATGCGGGCTCTCTTTTGGTTCCATATGAAGTTTAAGGTGATTTTTTCCAGTTCTGTGAAGAAGGTCATTGGTAGCTTGATGGGGATAGCGTTGAATCTGTAGATTACTTTGGGCAGTATGGCCATTTTCATGATATCGATTCTTCCTAACGATGAACATGGAATGTTTCTCCATCTGTTTGTGTCCTCTCTTATTTCGTTGAGCAGTGATTTGTAGTTCTCCTTGAAGAAGTCCTTTACATTCTTTGTTAGTTGTATTCCTAGGTATTTTATTCTCTTTGTGGCAATTGTGAATGGCAGTTCATTATTGATTTGGCTCTCTTTAAGTCTGTTATTGGTGTATAGGAATGCTTGTGATTTCTGAACATTGATTTTGTATCCTGAGACTTTGCTGAAGTTGCTTATCAGTTTCAGGAGACTTTGGGCTGAGGTGATGGGGTCTTCTAGATATACAATCATGTCGTCTCCAAATAGAGACAATTTGATTTCCTCCTTTCCTATTTGAATAAGCTTTATTTCTTTTTCTTGCCTGATTGCTCTGGCTAGAACTTCCAGTACTATATTGAATAGGAATGGTGAGAGAGGGCATCCTTGTCTAGTTCCAGATTTCAAAGGGAATGCTTCCAGTTTTTGCTCATTCAGTATGATATTGGCTGTTGGTTTGTCATAAATAGCTTTTATTATTTTGAGATATGTTCCGTCAATACCTAGTTTATTGAGGGCTTTTAGCATAAAGGGTTGTTGAATTTTGTCAAAGGCCTTCTCTGCATCAATTGAGATAATCATGTGGTTTTTGTCTTTGGTTCTGTTTATGCGATGAATTACGTTTATGGACTTGCGTATGTTGAACCAGCCTTGCATCCCCGGGATGAAGCCTACTTGACGATGGTAGATAAGCTTTTTGATATGCTGTTGCAATCGGCTTGCCAGTATTTTATTGAAGATTTTTGCATCTATGTTCATCATAGATATTGGCCCGAAGATTTCTTTTCTTGTTGAGTCTCTGCCGGGTTTTGGTATTAGGATGATGTTGGTCTTATAAAATGATATGGGAAGGATTCCCTCTTTTTGGATTATTTGGAATAGTTTCAGAAGGAATGGTACCAGCTCCTCTTTGTATGTCTGGTAGAATTC
>NW_016107843.1:825702-827039 GCF_001604975.1 Cebus imitator | reverse complement strand
GTGAAGTTCTCGTGTTGTGTTTTTCAGCTCTTTCAATTCCCTTATATTCCTCTCTAAGTTGTCCATTCTCATTAGCATTTCATCAAATCTTTTTCAAGGTTCGTAGTTTCTTTGCATTGGGTTAGAACATGTTCTTTTAGCTCACAGAAATTCCTTATTACCCACCTTCTTAAGTCTGCTTCTGTCATTTCATCACACTCATTCTCCATCCAGCCTTGTTCCCTTGCTGGTGAGGAGTTGTGATCCCTTGTAGGAGGAGAGGCGTTCTAGTTTCAGGTGTTTTCATTTTTTTTGCGCTGGTTTCCTCCCATCTTTGTGGATTTATCCACCTGTCATCTTTGTAGATGCTGACTTTCAGTTTGGGTCTCTAGTGGATGTCTGATATGTTGATAATGAAGTTATTTCTGTTTTTTGGTTTTCCTTCTAACCGTCTGGCCCCTCTGCTGTAGGGCTGCTGAGGTCCACTCCAGGCCCTGCTTGCTGGGGATCACCTGCAGCAGCTGCAGAACAGTAATGGTTGCTACCAGTTTCTTTTTCTGCTATCTTTGTCCCAGAAGGATATCCGCCAAATGTCAGTCTGATCTCTCCTTTATGAGGTGACTCTTTGGATATACGGGGTCAGGGAGCTGCTTGAGGAGACATTCTATCCTTTACATGAGCTCAAATGCTGAGTTGCGAGCTCCGTTTTTTCATTCAGGGCTGCTGGTCAGGTACGTTTAGGTCTGCTGCAGCAGAACTCATAAACACCTTTTTTTTTTTTTTTTTCCCCAGGTGCTCTGTCCCAGGTAATTAGGACTTTATGAGTTTCCGTCATGCTGCTGCCTTTTTTTCAGGGCTGCCCTGCGCAGCAAGGAGGCAGCCTAGTCACTGTCTGTCTGCAGAGGCTTTGCTGAGCTGCTGTGGGCTCTGCCCAGCTGTCGTGTGAACTTCCCTGCAGTCCTGTCTTTATGGGTGTAGTTAGAACTGTCTCAGCATTGGTGGCCCGCCTCTGTAATGGTGGACTCTCGCTGTAATGGCAGGTTGCCTTGGCAATGGCGGGCTGCCTCAGCAATGGCGGACTGCCTCTGTAGTGGTGGAGTGCCGCGGCAAGGCGGACGCCCCTCCTCCACAGAGCTGTACCGTCCCGGGTTCAGCTGTGCTTGCTGTGAAACTCCCAATCCAAAGAGTTTCTGACTGCTGTTCTTTTGTGGGGGTGGGACCAGCCGAGCCTGATCACCTGGCTCCCTGCCTCAGAGCTTTTTGGTTTTTAGTTGAACCGTTGACTCTCTCCCAGGTGTTCCAGTCGCCTGTTGAAAAGTCACCGGGGTCTTTGTGATTTCCCTTGTGGTGACTCACTG
>NW_016107843.1:824413-825608 GCF_001604975.1 Cebus imitator | reverse complement strand
CCTTCCCAGGGCTCCAATTGCCTGCTAAAAGGGCACCTAGACCAGTGTATTTTGTACGGAGAACTGCCATGCCGGGGCACCACAAAGCACGCGGGCCAAAACAGCCACGGGAACTGAAATGGCTGTGCCGGCCAAAACAGCCACGCTGGCGACCCGTGAGGCTCCTCCGCCTGGGAATCTCCTGGTCTGTGGGCAATACAAATCCACCTGGAAATGCGGTGTCCACTCACCCTCTGCACTTTCACTGGGAACTGCAATCCTGAGCTGCTCCTAAACGGCCATCTTGGATCCGGTCCCTGTCATATTATTAATTGTTTTCTGGTTGTTTCATATATTCTTTGTTCCTTTCTTTTTCTTTTATCATTTGTTGTGGTCTGGTGGATTTCTGTAGTGGTACTATTTGAGTTCATTCTCTTCCTCCTTTGTATGATTGCTTTATCAGTGAGTTTTATACTTTTGTGTGTTTCATCATGGTAAATGTCATAATTGTGCTTGCAGTTCTATGATGGCTGCATTCCCAAAATATTACCCTGCTGTAGCCATTCAGGTCTGGATGGGGTGAAGTAAGTGACCCAGTATGAGTTCTGTGTCTCATATAATGTACTTGTGGGGTCTACCAAAGCAATACCCATGTTAGTATCAGAGTTTGTGTGAGCAGAGGGGCTTTCCTGTGGTTTAGATTGCAGAAGTTCATGGCAGGGATGTGGACCTCTGAAGCTATTTCACATACACTGTCTCTGTAATTCTAAGTCCTTCTGGGCTACCTGATGGTCTCAGCTGAATTGGCCACTTGCTTCCTCCTCCTTCTGTGCCTCAGGTGTTTCCCATGAGTTTTCTGTTGGACTCTAGTGTTTTCTCCTAGATGGTCTATTGGAGGTATGATTGTTTATTCATAATTTTGGCTCTCTTTGGAGAGAGCTGGTGTCCGATGTCTCTAGTCAGCCATCTTGAAACTCATACTTGCACTAAAAGTCTGACTCTCTGAAGTAAATGTATTCAGTTTATTATGGTTGGCTATAAATCTTTTTTTCTCTCTTCTTTTTCTTTCTTTCTTTCCTCCTTCTTTCTTTCTTTCCTCCTTCCTTTCCTTTCCCTTCTTTCCTTCCTTCCTTCCTTCCTTTCTCTCCCTTCCTTCCTTCCTTCCTGCCTTTCTTTTTCTTTCTTTCTTCCTTTCTTTCGCTTTCTTTATTTCTTT
>NW_016107843.1:801816-824180 GCF_001604975.1 Cebus imitator | reverse complement strand
CAGTGGCATGATCTCTGCTCACTGCAGTCTGCCTCCCAGGTTCAAGTGATTTTCTTGCCTCCACCTCCCGCGTAGCTGAGATTACAGGTGCATGCCACTGCACCTGGCTAATTTTTGTATTTTTAGTAGAGACAGGGTTTCCACATGTTGGCCAGGCTGGGCTACAATCTTATTATGTGTGAAGAAAAGCCAAAGACGTCCCTTATTCCACCATTGTACTTGAATTTTTCGTTTAATTACTCTCTTTAATTCTTCTGACAACCTCTTAAGTAGGTTAGGAGAGAATTTCTATTCCCATTTTAGAGATGAAGGATTTGAGGACAGGAGGGTTCAGTAATTATCCAAATGCCATATTTGACTTTAAAGGCTCCCACAAATAAATTTTTGCAGGGAAGAGCTCCTGGACATGTTGGTACGTCATAGGGCTTGGGGTCTTAGGGAAGTACCAAGTCCTCAAAACTATGGTTATAATTAAGCATAACTCCTAAGTGTGGTTTTAGCCATAGCAAATTAAAACATTTGAAAAGTTAATTGAAGGGATTCATTAGCTAGGAAGGTAATAGTCGGTTTCATCTCTGAAATGAAATTAATAATATCTGCCTTGCAAACGTGTTGAAAAGATTAGATGAGATAATGCATACAAGACATCTAGAACTCTACTGGGTACATACTGGGCAGGTAAAACATTTAGAACCCTGCAGGGTACACATTGGGCACATGCAAAGATTATCTGATGTTGTTACTATTAATACTGTTGTTGTCAGTACTACTATTCAGACATCTTGAAAGAAATTTGCTCATGGTTTCTATCAATGAGGCTGCCTTTGCCAATAGGCATTCAATTTCAGAACTTTGTATCAATACAATAGCCCCATGAGTATAGCTCACTTATCTCTAATTTAAAATCAAATAAAATTCCTCTGGAGGAGAACAACCACCTAATAACATAGAGAATACAAACACAATCATCGACTTGGGCAAGAAGTGCATCCGTCTCTTTAATTTAAGATGTTGGACTTGATGAAGTGTTTTCAGCCTGCAGGACTTCACAGGGTGATAGGGATATAGGGATTAAAAAAAAAAAAAACTACTTTCTTCTTTAGCATAAAACTAATACATTTGCACAATAAATATTTCAAGCAGAATATGACTTTATAAAATGAAAACTGCGATATAAAATATTTTTTTCTTTAACCCCCATCTCATCATGCAAATAACTCTGCTAGCCACTTTCAGAATGCTCCTACAAATTTTTGATGCATATACAGGTATATTTATCTCATCTTTTTTTGAAAAAACATAAATAGGACCACGTTGTTTTGTACCTTGCTTTTCTTCTCTTAGTAATGTATCTTGGAGATTATTCTAGATTAGCACATCTTTGCCCATTTTTTTATTTGTAACAATGACATAGTACTCCAGGCATGGATATATGATTATTTACTACATCTGTCTCTTTCACATGGTTACTTGGGTTATTTTCCTTTTTTCCTCTATTACAAACCACACCACAATAAACAGCTTATAATGTATTTGAATAGTTGTGGGAATATCACTAGGGCTGTGCATGGACACATGATTGGGCTGTCCATTATTTTGGGATGGACTGGGGGCTTAGAGGACTGTTACTTTTTCCCACAATGTTTATGCCTTGATTGAAAGCAGTGACTAATGGAGGGACTATTAGAGATCACTTCTGCCCTCTTACTCATGTGCAAGTATTTATTAGGCTCTTCCCAGAACAGGTTATCTTGTTAAGCTAGTATGGGTCACAACGTTACAGTAAAATAAATTAAGAGATTTGAATAGGCTCTTGGAAACGCAAAAGTGCTATACAGGTGACCAATCCTGTTCTGACTAGCATTATGGTATTCATTACTAGAATGTGTCACTGAGGTGGGGCTCATTGAAGCCCAAAACTGAGTCCTCTCTGCTTTATTCCTCTCCTTCAACCTTCTCATCAATCATTTTTGAATTATTAAATATGTTCGGTTTGTCTTTCATAGTTGGTCCAGTTCTATGTCTTCTCTTTACCACTACCTTCTTTCAATATGCCATCACATCCGCAATTTGTGCTAGGCACTATGTTAGGAGGCTTACATACATTTTCTCAGGTAATCCTCTCAATAGCTCTGTGAAGTAGGGAGTGCTCTCCCTCTTTTACAAGATGAGGAGGAAAGTGGGGTTTGGAGAGGTTAAGTGAGGTGTCCAAGAACACACTGCTTGTATTTGGTGACCTGGGATTGAAACCTAGATCCAATCACCCCCAAAGTCTATGTCCTTCCTTCTATATCAGCTGCCTGCTAATTGGTCTCTGTTCAGACCTAATTTTCCTCTCTGGTTCATTCTGCAGGTGGCTGCTAGATTAGGCTGTATAAAATAGCATTTAAACACAACACTTTTCTACTCAAAGGCCTACAAAGACCTACTTCCCAAAGTTCTGTTAGTCTTATCAATGAAGTGGATATGTTAACCTGGAATTTAAAGCAGTATGAACTAGGGACCCTACTTAAATTTCTAGGAATATTGTCTCCATATTTTTGCCTTTCTGTAGTTACAGGGGAAACAGTTTTTGTGAGAGAGTCAGAAGGAAATCTTTGGAGTCAGACAGACCTGGGCTCCTTCCCACTCTACCACTTATTAGCTGTGTGTGATATTGGGCCAGTGAGGTAACCTTTCTAAGCCTCCATTTCCTCATCTATAAAATGTGGATAACATACTTACAAGGTCTTAAATCCTTATACCACACTAATTATATAAAGAGCCAGGGAGGTATTGTTGTTACATATATTCTATTTCTAGCCCATTACTCTGTACTTACTGGATGGACAATGGCAGCTATTTGAATGAATAAATTGAATGAAAGATTTGATAGGTGGAATAAACTGGGCCAGGCAGACTTTGGCAAAGGACTAGTATGAGAACCTTGGGATAACGTGTGTGATGTGCATGGGGAACTGTGATGAGAAGAAAGATGTGACAAAGAAGGGAGTCCCTGAGAGAACACATTTTTTAACAGAAAATCTGTAAATGATTGTGCTTGATTGATCCTCAATGGAGAGTCAGGAAAGTCTAAGAAAAAGGTATTTATATACTTGGCTCCTCCTTTCCATCAGATTGTATTTGGGATATTTTTTTTTTTTTTTTTTTTTTTTACTCTTCAGCTGAGGAAAGTGAGGCACAACTTACATTCTACAATTCCCACAACACAGAACATGCATGGCTAAATTATCAACATTACGGGTATTAGAGTTTGATATTCTCAACTGGGAAAGTATATTAAAGGCATGCTACTATTTAGAGAATTTTGATTGATGTTCACTGAAGTTCCTTTGCATTCTCTGAAGGCCTTTATTTGCTCACTCCATAAAGGTAGGGTCCACTAACATTAAACATAAACATGTTTGCAGTAGGTTTAGATTGACCATTTAAAAGCCACCTGGTTGGGGATTTGATGCTTCGCAAGAGTAGGGAAGAAAAGAAAAATGAAAGCAAAGACAAAACAAAGCAAAAACCTTAGGGAAATGCATTTCTAGTAATGTGAAATTGTAAAGTGTTCTTTTGTTATTATTTCACAGCTGGATCAGTTCAATGTTTACAAAAATTGAAGTTACCCTACGTCACTTTTTTAGATTTCTGACTGTGTGATTCACAGTTGAAAATACAGTGAGAGGTGATTGTGGCTGAGGGAAACAAAATTAAGGTCTAAAACAATAAAAAGGTCAAAGTGATCATCAAATATATAAGCATGTTCAAATTCAAATGGTATTTTAGAAATAAGTAGACTTAAACATATGAGGAATAAAACAGGTCTGTGCAGAAAAGTAAAATAAAAGTACAAAGACAGTTATGAAGTAGATCTGTTCATTTAACATCCACTGGTATATATGTTTGCTTCTCTGCATAATTTAGATACAAAAGCATAATATATTTCGTTAAATCTTGGAAGAAAACCAAATGACATTACAGTTCTACCTAAGGAAGAATTTCAAGGGTATCAGAGGAGTTGGCCTGGGACTCACCCCCATATGGTAACACTTGCAGGTGGATGCATAAGGCTGACCTGGGCAGAGATGTGTATATAGGAGGGGAAGGAGATAAGAGGCGTCTAGATCACCCCAGAGGAAGTGCTGGTGGGAATCCAGAAGAGGAATGTGTTAAGAGAGGGAAGAAAAGAAGGAGTTTTCGTTTGGATGATAGATGTATGTATAACACACGCCTGGGGTTTTGAGAGCATCTGGGAATTTCTGTAGATGTAGCGTTTTTCTAATTTATAAATAATTAAATGTTGCAAGTTTTACATTTCCTCTACTCCACTGTTTATATGCCGTAGTTCTCAACTTTAGTTGTACAATAGAATCACTTGGGAAGCTTTTATAAAATAGGTTGTCTAGGTGTTAATACAGACCATTTAAATCAGAATTTCTGGGGAGTAGAATCTGGGCATCTCTGTGTTTTTTTTAAGCTTCGCAGGTGACGCTGATGCACACTGAAGATTAATTACTGGCATAGGATTATTGCTTTAAGTGGAGTGCTTGCGAGCAGTTGATATAGAAACAAGCAACCATCTTTTGGTACTTCAGGGTTTCTAGTGGTCATACAGATGAGATGGTCTTTAGGTCACAGCTGTATGTGGATTTTGATGACCCAAGTAGGAATCCCGGTACCACCACTTCCTACATGTGAGGCCTTAAGCAAGTTTCTTACTTATCTAAGCCTCAGTTTTTGCACCTGTAAGTTGTAGATTCCATTAATTTAACAGGATGATTGAAAGGATTAAGTAAGAGAATATATGTATTAATAAATTATCTGGTACAAGCCAACATTTATTTAACACCTTCCACATGTTCACTGCGCTCTGCCTCACAAAGCCTCAATGAAGATGTTTCAGACACTCATCAAATCTGCAAATACAAAACTGGGAGACATAGCTGATATAAGAGATATTAGAATCAAGATTCAAAAAGATTTTGATCAGCTAGAAGGATGGTCAACTCTTGCAAAATAAGTACAGGGATTTGAACTTAAAATTTAATGAAAATAATTATAGAGACACAATTTATACCAGGACAGGATATGAGAGTAGTTCCTGTGCAAAAGGTCTGTGAGTTTCACAGACGACAGATTTAATAAGAAGTAGCTGTGTAGTGTTATATTTCAGAAAGCTGAAGTGATTGGAGGCTGAATGAAGAGAAATGTGGGATGCAAGTCTCATGTAGCCACAGACTCTCTGGGCCCTGCTCTGGATTGACTTTCATTTTCTTAAGGCTCGTTTATTCATACAACAAACATTAAAGACCTACTATGAGCAGGGCCCTGTTCCAGGCTCTGGGGATATAACATTCTTATCCCCATGGAGTTTAAATTCTATGGGGAGGGGGTGGGGAGACAATACACAAACACATAAGTTATATGAGCAATTAGAGATAAGAGCTATGGAAAAAAATAAACAGAGAAGAGGGGAAGACAGTACCATAAGTAGAAGGGGTTATTTGCAATTTTAGATAGGTCAGCCAGAGAGGGCTCACTGAGACGATAACATTTGGACAAAATTTGAGGACAGTAAAAAAGATAAGTGGATATTTGTAGGGGAAGAGCACTCTAGGTAGAGCAAACTGCAAGTACAAAGATCTTGATATGGGATGTGTTTATGTTATTAAAGAAAAATGAAAGAAGCCCTAATTGGAATGTTGTGTTAAATCCTGGGCCTCATCTGTACTGTTTTTAGCTGAGTATAAAAGGAAAATATTTAGAAAGAAAGCATCTGAAAAATATAAAAAATATAAAGACAGTATAAATCATCTACTATTCAAGTATTCTTGGTAATTTGGCATACTTGTAAGCTTGTAAGTAGACTGATATGCAGAAGTAGCAGAAAATAGCATAGGCGAATTGAGATTTAGTTTTTAGGAGCTCTCCAAGGCTCCATTTCTAGTTCTTGTGACTTCATTCTGCATTCCTATCATGTGGTATTCAAATGTGAACCTCAACATACTTTGAAATTACTATGGATCAAATCTAGCCTTTGAGTTGTTTTCAAATAGTTGAAATCCTTTACATTCAAGTATTTACAGGTTTTAAACTCTTTGATACTTTGGTAGGTGAAAAATGCCCTTTACTTTCGGATTTCTACCAATGGCATTGAGCATCCTTTTCTGTTTATTTACCAGTTGCAATTCTTCTTCTGCAATGCTCCTGCTTACCAGTAACCCTTTACAGAATGTAGTGCCTAAACTAGAGTATTTCTAGAGGATGCTGAGCTGAATGGCAAAGACCCTATCATTTTATTCAAGGTTGTAACATTGAACAGTAGGTTGTCACCAAAAATGGCTACAATCATTCCTCCTATCCCACATGCTCTTTTGCAATGTGGCATTGCCTATCCTCCTACCAAAATGTCAACTTCATTTTCCCTCCCTTGAACTTTGACTGGCCTTGTGATTCACTTTGGCCAATAGAATGTGGCAGAAGTGATAATGTGATCTAAAAACTTACAAGGTTAAATTAAGTGCACAGTTTTGTTTCCTGACTTAGACTAGACATTCCAATTTTTGAATTGAGACTTTGGGGATGCAAAGTAAGGATAGGATGCTTTTACCTTAGAGTAAGCAGAAAATTCAGAGGCCTGCAGTCACTTTCATTCAGAGGCAGAGGGTAACCCCCACGTAATTAACCCTAAAGGGACAGCATAGGGACAGTAAGATCATAGCAGAGATGAACTTTCAGTATTTTGTGAATTGATAACCCCTCACTTGGCTAGAAGTCCAACAGCCCCTTCTAGGGGAGAAGTGTACATTTTCCTGAGTCCGAGGCACTTCCCTAGTTTTTTGGCAGCTCCAGGCTCTTGATGATTCTTGACTATCATCTGTGCTCTGTGATTATTGCCCTTTCTGACATTCCAACTCTGACACCCCATAGTAAAAGGTCTTCCTTTTTTGATTTCCCCAAAGCATCACCCACCCAAGGTTTAGTTGTGTAGCAGCCTTTGGGGGTCTCAACCACCAGAGCAAACTGCATTAAATTGGCTACTATAAATTCATATTCTTACAAGTCTTTCAGCTAGTGAGAAACTCCCAGTGATAGGAATGGCTGCTTCTTACCTTGTATGTTCTCCTATCTCTCCTATGTGGCATCCAGCCTCTGAACACCCACATTTCTATTAATTTCTAAAGCAGATGAGTTCAGCTCCTACCTCATATTACCTTCCAGCCTACCTTCACAGGCCCTCAAACTCATCAAGGCACTCTACTACACATGTGACCATACACACTATGTTAGGTTTGATGATAATGGCCAACTAACATTTACTGTTGTTCCCTAGTGGCCAGGCACACCTGTCAAGTCATTTAATATTTACAAGGTAGATATTACAACAACCCCTTAAGTCTCATTTTATATTTAAAGAAACTGGGGAGCATAGAGGTTAAGTGGTCAGGTCACACAGTTAGGTAATCGAGCCTGGACTCAAGTCCAGGGAACAGAAGCCACCAACCTAACACTAGTACTGCCGTTAAAATTTTAACTCTCTCTTTAAATGATAACATCCTTAGATAAGGCGTCACTTCTCATTGAAGCATTGTTGAGAAACTGTATATACATTTATTCATCCCCTGTTTAGAAACAGTACCACAAAGGGCATGGATTTTTTCCCTTACTGCGTCTTTATGTTTACTATAAAAAACATTCAAAGACAAATGATATAAATTTTAGTTATATGCAATGTTATGAGGTGACATTAGAAATTTGTAATCCTAATCCTACCTCCGTCTCTTACTCCTACTCATTAAATGCTTAGAGAAATTACATGCTTGAGAAAAAGGCTGGCAAATACTGGCAAAACAGCAGTTTTGGGTGAACTGTGGCTTTCTCTCCAAACACCAATACTGAACCTTGGCGACACACTGGACTTCAACGTCCTGGCTACAGACTTAATGGGTCTCCTTCCAAATTAGAATCTTATCTCTCAAAGAGAAAAGGGTTTTCTAATTCCTACTTTGTATTCCAGAGGAAAGAAGGAAACTTCCTTTCTGTTCCTTAAGGTAGCTAAGTGCTACCTTACCTGTCAGGCAATAGGGGAAAAGTTGAGGATGTGATAGATGCAATGCCTTCTGTTATAGAGCTTATAGCTTGGTGGGGAGACAGACATTAAACAGAGCAGCACTTAAAGATAATGATAATTGGAATAGATATTCTGAAAAACAAGTGCAGAATCTTATGTAGATTGAGGATGGAGGTGAGGGCTGCTGTTCATGAGAGGGCCTTAGAGGTAAGCAGGAGTCAGCCAGGTGAAGACTGGGATAAAGTGTGTCACATGTAGAGGGAATAGTAAGTGGAAGGATGGGTTTGATGAACTGCAGGCCTTGGTACCTGGTGGGGAGAATGAGGCAAATGGCACAGCTGATGGTTGGGCGATGGGGCAGGGCCTTTGAGACTATGATAAGTGTGAGGGATGACCCCTTTTTTGAAAACCAGACCCACCCTCTTCCCCCACTTGATATGGTCCCAGTGGCCAAGGAGTCATCACACAAGCTAGGCTAATCAGAGTGTGTGTCTCAAGGATTTGAGTCTTAAGTGGAGTGACCTAAGGACAGAAAACCATCAACAACGAGCTGTTCTGATGTCTTCACCATTCTACAAGTTTCTGTCTGAGCTTTCTAGAGTCACTGGGTCTCCTGCTCTTCCCAAGGACTACTTATTGAGATTTTCCTTCAATTCTGAAAAGTCTTTTTGGCTGAAGTTAGCCACGGTAGATTTCTGCGGCTTGTGACTAGAAAAAAAAAAGTAGGGGCCAGGTGTGGTGGCTCATGCCTGTAATCCCACCACTGTGGGAGGCCGAGGCAGGAGAATCGCTTGAGTCCAGGAGGTGGAGGTTGTGGTGAGCCTAGAACATGCCATTGCACTCCAGCCTGGGCAACAAGAGTGAAACTCCGTCTCAAAGAAAAAAAAAAGCGGGGGTGGAGGTGGTGCTGAACAAGATTCCACATCAGTAATAATAAAAGTAGTTTAGAAAGCCAGCAATGTTGACCTTTAAAGGCCAGCATAGCATAGACATAATCCAATGCATTTTAAAAATCTCTCTGCTCTTCCTGTTTCCTCTTTTGTTCTTTCTCCTTTCCCTAATAGCCCATCAGTGATGTATTCTATAGTTCAGATGAGAGATGGTATGCTTGGCCTAGAGAGAGAACAGGGCAGTTGCAGAAGATGAGACACGGGGAAAAGCCTGCTTATCCTTAATGCCCTATAGTAGGCAGGTAAGAGAACTTGGTGGCCTGCTTGCCCTCCCCTGCCATCCTTCCAGCAGAGTTGGTCTTAATCTGCCCTATCCTCTGAGTGGAGTAAGAAATAGGATATATTATAAAAATATGATAGGATATAATATAAAAATACAGTAACTCTGCCTCCTAGAAATTATGATTCATATAGAATCTTACAATTTGACCAAATAGAGCGAGTGAAATGCCTTGAGATTTTGACCCATCTTTGCAAGAGGAATGAAGGAATGGGAGTTAGATGGAGGACTTGCTTATCTTTTAAAGCTAGCAGAGAGTTGTATCAATTGGTCAGTCCTCAGTTTATACTTCTGCTCTTCTTTTTGCCTGTGCCTGCTAGAAGGCATAGTTTTCCTATGATTCTAGGCTGCTCTAGGCCAGCTGGTCAAATTTCTGAGGCTCAGAGGGAATGGATAGAATAAAAACCCAATACCAAAAGTAATCTGTGGCTGAGAGTGCAGAGAATTTGTGGTGGAAGAAGAATTTGCCCCTTCAGCAACATAATCCTGTGAGGACTGAGTTTTCTTGGCTGAAGTGGGAGCTGTGGGCCTTCATTGGTAACCTGCGGAATAGTCCTAAATGGCTCAGGGCCATAGCCATGAGCAGAATAACCCATCTCATTCTTGTTGAAGCTCCAGAACAGAAATTGGGTAGGCAGAGAATTTGAGTGGATTATTTTCCCAGAAGGGTCCCCCTAGTTGAATTCCTTGCTTAGCCCACATATGGTTGTCTTCAACTCACATCTGGGCCCTGATCCAATCCCCTATGTACAGAGCAGGGACATAGAGCACCCTACCCTGATGTGGCAAGTAGACATGGGAAATTATGGTTGGGGCTGCTTTTCTCTTTAGGTGTCTGAAGAACCCAGGAGTCCTCAAAGCCCCCCTTCCCACCACCTTACCCCGTTTATCTTCATGTTTTTCATCTGGGTACCAGTGCTGCCAGTTCACCTTCCTGTTACCACCTTTCATTCTGACTTCTCCTTTGGTTGCTTTTTGCATTATTTCCTGGGTTTACAGTAGTGCTTAACTAGGAATTGAAAGAACAACACAGATGCAGAGCATTCATGTCCCCTCACCCAATGGAAGAAGGTTACCAGGGCTGGTGTTTCTGTATCCCTAACCTGGTAACAGAAGGCAGCCAAGGTAAGCTTGTTCTACCCCTGAATCAAATGGAAGGACCTCTGACAATGAAGGCAAGCCCAGCATCACCAGTAAGGGGGATTGATAAGGAGTGCTGTAAACAATAAGTTGTCAACGAAGGTGTTCTCTTTCCCTACCCAGCCTGAGACTCCCCTCCCCTTCTGAGAGATACATAGCGACCAGCACAAGTGGCCCAGCATGCCAGGAAGCCTTTTTATCCCTGTGGACCTAAGACTAGCCTCACCCATTCAGATATACTTGGCTGCCTAACCTGAGGAAATCTCCCCTGCTGCCTCAGGCAACATACAAATGAAAAAATATAAAATCTCAGCAAAGAAATAGAACAGACCTTTCATGGAAGAGGATACATAGATGGTGAATAAGCATATAAAAAGATGTTCATATCAGTAACCATCAGGGACGTGCCAATTAAAATTACAATGAGATATCACCAAGTTCCTATCAGAATGGCTAAAATAAAAAATAGTGACAATACCAAATGCTGGTGAAGATGCAGAGAAATCAGATCACTCATACATTGCTGGTGGGAATGGAAAATGATACAGCTACTCTGGAGAGCAGTTTGGCAGTTTCTTAAAAATCTGAATATGATATTACCATATGACCAAGCAATTGCACTCTTGGTCATTTATCCCAGAGATATAAAAAAGTACATTCGTACAAAAACTTCTACATGAATATTTTTAGCAGCTTTATTTGTAATAGCCTCAAAATGAAAACAAGCCACATGTCCTTTGACTGGTGAAGGGTTAAACAAACTATAGTACATCCATACCATGGAATACTACTCAGCAATAAAAGTGGATGAACTCTTGATATATGCAACAACTTGGATGAATCTCTGGAGAATTATGTTGAGCAAAAAAGGCAATCCTCAAAGGTTATATACTGTGCGATTCCATGCATATAATAATTTTGAAATCACACATTTTTAGAAATGGAGAATAGATTAATGGTTTTCAGGGATTAAGAACTGAGGTGGGTGGTAGGAATGGGTTGGGTTGGGGCTAGAAAAAGGTAGTTACGGTTATAAAAGGGCAATAGGACATATCCTGTTGTGATGAAACTGTTCTGTATGTTGATTGTGGTGGTGGGTACATGGGCCTACACATGGCATATAATTGTACTAAAACTAAACACCCCCCTCCAACACACAGAAACAAGTAAAATTGGGGAACGCTGAATAAGATGGGTGGATTGTTATAGTCTTGCAAAATGTTAGTACTGGGGGAAACTGGGAAAAGGGTACACAAGATCTCTGTATTATTTCTTAAAACTGCATGTGAATCTACAATCATCTCAAGAAAAAGTTCAATGAAAAAGGAGGGCATTTCCAAAAGAAGAAAGTAGATGGTATACACAAACCACCATCCTAGAAAGGACAGGCATTGGAGGAGTCTGGGCAGCTCTTGGCTCCTAGAGAGAGCAGTGGCTGTGGACAGAATGTGAGATTCAGGCGGCCACGCTTTCCTGCTCCTGAAGAGAGTGCTTAAGTACTGAATGCTCTTTATTTAAATTTGAAAAATGAGGTAGCTTGCTTTTGTTTGGGCCTGCAACTAAATAAGACTGTAATTAGTGAAGTATTTTCAGGAGCACTAGGGTTCTTACTCACTGGATCTCTGATGTTTTAATTGCTCTTTTATAACAAGTGCCTTGACAGACACTTTTGCCTTTAGTCTACATGTGAAAAAAAAAAATCCACAACCCCAAACACCACAACTTAGAAGTAAAACCCTTCTGAGAAAACATGTTTTGAATATAACTTCACATCATTGATGGAATTTAATTATATATGAGCACTTAAGTTTAGCACCTTGTAGCCAATTTTTACACTTGAGATTTTAGATTTCTTTAATATATTTACTCAGTATGCCAAATGTAACTTATTTTTTTCTAAACATTGAGTCTACAGGGAAGTTTCCTCTCCAAGTGAAGGCTAGCTGCCGAAAACAGAGAGATGATTGAATTTGCAGTGTTGTCAAAAGTTGCCAAGGAGGGATGAGGCAATGATGCAAAAACTCTCTAGTAGACTCTACTGCTCGGCCTAGATACCGTTTCCGAGCCAACCACTCATACCCAAGCTGCTGCGAATATTGATTGCAGACAGCCAATGACTGGCTGAGTTCCCTGCCTCGATTTGGGACAACTCTTAGGAGCCATGCCAGCTCTACAGAGCCCCCTGTTAGGATTGGCTGAGGTCTCAGTTGCAAGCACCTTGTGGGTCAGTTTGGCCTTTCTCACCCCCTTATAAATGTATCTCTTGAGGTTTCTCCCTAATAAGTCCTTTGTACAAAACTCTTTATCTCAGAGTTGGCTTCCAGGGAACCCAATCTAAGATAATGTATTTAATTGGGTTACCTGAAAGCAGAGCCTGTAAGGAGAACTTCATTGCAGTAGGTTTATCTCCCAAGGGATAATTCTACATATTGAGAGTGAAAGAGCAGGAGGAATGAAACAGAAAAGGAGAACAGCCAATATGAAGTGCATCATCAAGCTGGTTGTTGCTGTGGGCAACTGGGGATCAATTCCTCTGGAGATGTCAGAGGAATCTGAGTGTGGCTCAGATTTGTCTCAACAAAGGAGATGCTGGGGCATTTATTCATATACTACTGCCTCCAATTTTTTAAGGGATATCGCTAGAAACACTGATGCTCCCAGACTTCTGGTTGTTCTGTGCACAAATGGAACAATTTCTCAGCATTTCTGAGAGGACCCTAATGCAGAAAATAAGAGAGCCTCAGCAAGTATTGAGGTGGGATAGTTCCCAAATCAGAAGTAGCTAACGGTCTATGGTGTGGAGCACCAAAAATGTCTACTACTTAGGAGAAGGAATACCAGCCTTTTTATTTCACAGGAGTCAGAGGAGCTCATATAATTCAGGTGAAATTTCCAGGGTAAACTAGATCCTTTTCACACCAAGCCTCTGTGTGTGACACTGAACTGGCAATGGAAAGGAAGGATACAGGAAAGTCAAAAAGAGACTAATTAAAAGGTCTTTCAGTTACTTATCTACTGAGCTGGCTGAGCAGTCATTTTATTGGTCCCTCTTCTCTCTATGTAAAGCTAGATATATAAAAATTAGGTTCTGAGATGGGGTCCAACAATATCTCAATTGTGTTAAGATGTGTTTATCTCCAGGAGTAGAAAGAAGACAAAATAAGACTGGTTTTGCCAGAAAAATACACAGGAAACAGCTGATGAGAAAACACCAATGGCTAATCTACGTTCACTCTGAAATGTTCAGGCTGGCGAATCTCAGAGCATGGGCTTGAGATTAGCAGTATTAATATCATCTGGGAACTTGTTAGAAATGCAAATTTTTAGGCCCTTTCCCAGACCTGTAGAATCAGAGACTCTGGATGATGACCTGGCACTCTGTGCTTTAACCAAGCTTCCAGGGGATTCTGATGAGAGCTAAAGTCTAGGAATTTTAATGGTCTAATTGTTGGCCATCCGCTTATACCTGATATTTCAGCAATGAAACCATGAATCTAATTCACAAATTTTGCTCCGGGTAGGCCTGGTTTTGAAATAACGTGGCATACATAGTGAAAGTTATTCAGCAAGTATTCCCTTTGTTAGTCTCTGTGTTTAGTATGTGTAATATGAAAAGAAATTTTAACATCTGAAAAACATCTAGAAGACAGCTTTACTCTTTTATATCTCTGTAGTTGGCCATTGCCTATTTCTCTCTTCGTTGCCCAACAAATGCTGACTCATCATCTATCATGTGCTAAGCACTCATATAGATGCTAGAAATATGGCAATGAATGAAAGAGATACAAATTCTTGGCCTCGTGGAGGTTGGGGTGTGTGTGTGTGTGTGTGTGAGAGAGAGAGAGAGAGAGAGAGAAAGAGAGGGGGGAGGGATGACAAAATAGTCATTAAACACAAAGAAATGGCATAGCATATTAGAGAGTTGTTAGTGCTCTAGAGAAAAATAAAGCAGGAAAGGTGAATCGAGAATTTTAAATAGGGTGGTTAGGGGAGGATTCACTGAGATGATGTTGGAACCAAGTTTTGAAGGAGATGAGGGAGGGAACAGTGAAGAGAATTTGAAGAATGACTGTTCCAGGTGGAGGAGTGGCAAGATCAGATACCTAAAAGTGGGAGTGTGCTTCTAGATTTCAACATCAGCTCTGAACCTAGGCATGGAGAAAATGCTGTGTGACTGGACAGCTTTATTGCTAACTGTTGGCAGGTGTGCAGCAAAAACCTGGCTAATTTGCAAGTAGAAGCATTTGAATCTGTGTTGAAGTCCACTTTATGTATAACATGCGTGTAGATGGCTCTTGTTATCCCTTTAAACACAGATGCAAATGCCTATGTATAAATAAACTGGTATACATTTTATTTATAATATGTACTTAACAGTTTATCTAGACTTGTATCTATACCTATTTGTGCAGATATTTCATATTTGTCAAACTGATCTATAAATATAAATCAAGCTGAGCTGCAGTTTTAAGGAGACAAGGAAGCCTGAGTGGAGGATGGGACTTATTTTTTCTGCTAACAAACAAAACATTTAGAAAATGTCATGGAGCCTTCTGAAGTCATGTTCAATGATACAAGCACAAGCTCTGAGCCCAGCAGGAGTAATTGCACATGGTGTGTGAGGCTGGCCTGCCAGGTTTGCCTCAGCATTTTCTTCCTTTTTTGGCTTTATGTGGGACTTCAACTCACTTGCGTCTCACTTCAGGTTCAAATAATTTCATAACTTCATAATTTCAAATAAATAACTTTTTGGAAAAATTGTAATGTCAAGTCTTAATGGCAACTTGTTTCTTCTGGTTATGTAAGAAAATTAGTAAGGATCTCAGAGGGTGGATAATTTCACCCTGACTAGTAAATCAGGCAGTTCCTTACATCAAGGCAAATGGCAGTTGGTGCTGGAGAGCTGGCTTGTGATAACTACAGGAGAGTTTCAAGTGATTATGAGAGAAGCCTGCTGATGTGCAGCTTTGGACTTTTTTGTGTCAGCACTGAATGTCTTGATTCAGGTTAAACACAAACCACCTCTGCTTGGAATAAGCAGTCCTCAGCACAATCTTTCCTAATCAGTTTGCCAGAGATAATGATTTATTCAGTGTATGAAGCATAAGGGTGACTTTTCCAATCAGCACTGGGAAATATCTGGAAGGCAATCTCGAGTCTCCGTAGTGAACAGGGTTATTTTCCCCATATGTTTCCAGACACTCCCTCAGTTTATGATAATCTCTGTGAACACGTTTGCAGGAAACCTGTGAAGTTGAGTTACTGTGGGGTCTACAACTGCTGAATTCCAAGCATTGTTTAATACAATAAATGATGAACAATTCAATGCTGAATGATGTGTCCTACTGTCAGCCACAGATAATTTTCCTTCTGAGGGATATTTAAGAAAGCATGTATGTGAGGAAGTTTCAGAGCAGATTTGTCAGAAAATGATGGGAAGATTATACCAGCAATTCTTAGCCTTTTCAGGTATAAATATTTTAAAAATCCAAATATTTTGGGAAGCTGCTGCTGCTTTTATTTCAGTATTCACTATATAATAGATATGATCATTTAAAAACATTACTTAGTTTACTAAGTTAGGCTTAAAGAGTTTTTTCCTTACCACAGCTTCTACAAATAATTAGAAAAAATTTAACAGTCCATATATGAAGTCCTCTGTGGATCAGTTAAATAAACTAATATGCCTCACATATTAGTAGGTTTCCGTCCCCCAATTCCCTCCAAATGAAGCTCATAGCCCAGAGATTGGGAATTTAGGATGAGGTGGCTTTTCAGAATGAACTCTTGTAGCTCCAGTGGTGCCATTAGTTAGCGTATGGCACCTATAAGGCAAGATGGACTCCTTTGTACCTAATAGCCTTCCACCTCCATCCTCAACAGCATATACTTTGTTGAATGCCTACACTGGCATTCGGGGCAGGGGGGATAAGGTAGGACTAATGGACCTACTTATTTGTGGCAAAGAGCAAAAAGCAGTACCCAGCAGGTGTCATTGTGCAAGCTTTTAAGTCTAGTGTCACCATATTATGTCCACAGTGCTTAGAGAGTCACCAGACTGTGCTTAGAATGACTTCCTGCTGTTTTCTCTTCCCTGAAGGGATTTCCTTAAGTGTTAAGGTCATTGTGTTCCAGTGTCATTACTTATAATCCCTCTTGTAAGGATCTTCTCTTCCCCTGTGTCACTCATCCATGGAGGGTGCCTCCTTTTAAGAACAAAAGGTTCAGTGTGGATTTTATTCTGAAAGGACAACCTAATTGTAACAAAGGCACCACTGATCCTGTAGCTTATGTTGGTAAGGCTTCATTTTATTTTATTCTTAAAAATCTAATTCTTTATGAACTTGAATTTCAAAACAAGAAATTCACTCTTCCCCAAATGATAGTCAGATGGCTTTGGAGGAGCTCCAATTCCTTCCCTCACTCCTGCTATGGGGGTGTGTGTTTTATATATCCTATTATGTGCAGGACTCACACAGACCTTTTAAAGTTAATTAAAAAGCCTTCCATAGGCTGCCAGATCTGGGCAGCAGCATTCCTCTGTAACCTTTTGTACCAGATTAAAAACCTCTGACAATCAAGGATGTTGCCAAATTTCAAATGAAGTGTTCAGAGTAAATTCAATAAGCTGTACAATTCAGTCAGCTTTAGAGTGACTCGCATTTCTGGTTCAGCAAGAACTGGAGGATTGATGGCGACTGAATTCCTTCCTTTGAAGACGTCTTTACCATCCTGCTCTTTACAATAACATCCCCCAACCCCCACTAAACACCCATAATGTTTCTAACCATAGGAGAGTGTTACTCAAAGTCTCATGGGCGTGCCTTTGACAAAAGTGTTCCTTGTTGTGTACAGGTTGGGAAACCCTGCATATTCCCTACTTGGAGAGAGGCACAGTGCACAGAAGCATATCCAACTTGAGCTTTTCTGCAGAGAATGGTTTCATTTTGTTTAACACAGTGTTTCCCAGGTATATTTGACCACACTACCTATTTTCCCCCAATAACCTGTAATAGCTTCCCAAAGAGCTTGCAATATCTCACAAAGGACTAGGTTGAAGGTTCTGTGAAAATAAACTCTATGACATATAAATCCTGTACAAGTCACAGTTTCCTGTGATAAGCGAAAGGATACATTCCCAGCAGAGAATACCAGGAGACAGTACTGAGAGGGATGTTTGGTAAGCAGAGTTCAGAGTTGCCACAGTTCCTTGCAGGAGACATGCTTGGTTGGTGATGATGTAATATTCTGTTGCTTTTGAGAGGAATTCTGCCAGTTTACAAGATCAAGTGAACCCCATGCTCCCAAATATATCATTCTAAAATACCACCTTATAGGTATGGTTGCAAAAACTGTCTCTAGCAAACCATGTCACTATGATCTGTCATCCAGCTATAATTTCTTCCTACCCCACTACCTCATCTTGCTCTTTTGCCCACCATGTTTATAGTAATGAACAGGGCATCATCCCTGCGCAGTAGTCTTGCAACTATATAAGAAAGACAAGTTTGTAGGCACACATGCTTAGCTCCTCATGAAGTTTAAGTAGAACTTAGCACAGCAGGGATGGTCAGGGTATTCTGAAGAGAACGTTGTGACCTGTCATTAACAGTTCCCAAGCTCTCTAACAGTCTGGGTCAGTAGAGTTTGGAAAATACTGAACATTTTGAATTTTGTTTTAGCAAGAGCAGAGCCAGGGTCCTGGCAGAAAAACAAATGGCACTCCCAGAGGGGTTTAACTTCAAGAGAATTTTAACAGACAGCTCATAGAGGTAAGCATGATGTTAAGGCAACAATAAGGGATGAGAAAGCACCCAGAGAATAGCAGCAGCAGGAAGCTGTTACTACCCTAGGACTTCTCATTTTAAGGCCGATTTATCCCTATTTGTGAAAATAAAATTAAATGACAGTGTTTCAAATGATACATTTGAAAGCCATCAGAAGTCAGATACAATTCTGAGTTTCTGAAAAACAGTCATTCCAGGACAGATTTTGAAATTAAACCTCTGTCTTACTAGGTCAAACAAATAATACTTATAAACAATTAACTGTAGGCCTGCATAGGCTAGCTCTGGACAGCAGGGAGAACCTTGTGGAAGTTTAACCGTGTGACACTTTTTATGCTTCCCCAGCTCCATTTTCATATTGGGCAATAGGAACAACAAAAGCAAATTTGAAGAGGAAAAGGAGTTTCACAAGAAATGCCTGGGGGATCTAGCTAAGACATGGGATCTTTCCACACTGGAGCCCTATTTTTTTGTTGTAAGAAAATAATGTGTTACTAACACTTAAAGTGTAAAAGTTTTGTAAATTATTTGCTTACAAACACAAAAAAGATATAAGGTATTCCTTGTATTCTAATACCTTTCTTTAGTGGGAAAGAGGGTAACAACAGCTAGCTTAGGCAAGGAATGCCATGCCCATGTGATCAGAATTCCACATGGTATAGCTGCACAAAATTTTTAAAAATAAATAACAGTGAATCATAGATTGTTAGTTTCATACAAACGTAGTTTTTGATATAAATATAAAAGTAGTCCACAAGTAGTTTAATCAACTTTATTCATACAAATTTGCAAATTTCTAGGTTGAGTGCTGGTCATTAATCAATTTTTGAGAAAGTTGATGTGAATCCCGACATTTTACAGATTGAATGGGGTCTATGTTTCTCCAGAAGAGCTTAATTCAAGTACTTGTAGATTCATTTGTCGCTTCTAGACTGTTGGTCTCTCCTCAACTCTTTTGAGAGAATACTATCCTTTCCTTTTTCCTTTGGAATCATTTGTTAACTTCCCATGTATTCTCCTCCTCATGTATTAAAGATGTGGCTCCTATATCAAAGTTTTAACAGTTTTCTCCCCATTATTCTAGGAGTAAATTAAAGTCCCCATGGGGGAACCACCCAACACTATGTTTGCTGTTTTTTAACCTTTTCATCTTCAATTGCTTTCTTATTCACTCTTTTCTCAGCCACCCAATCCCAGTCAAACACTGGATATCATCACCATTGAAAACCACACCATCTCCACATTACTCTTTGAACATTTCACTCTATTCACAACTTCCTACCTTTCCAGCTTATCACTGAGATGCATTTTCTATAACAGTTCTTTAATTTCAACAAGTTCCTCAATCCATTGACCTTCCCACTTTTTCCCTGTGGACCATGCTCCTCCTGATCCCACTCCCCCTTTATCCAGTACAGATTAGATAGTTCTTATCAATACAACATTCCCTATTTTTAACCACCCTTTTCCTTTTCCTTCAGTCACTATCACTTGGATGAACTCAATCATTTGTTATCTTCACATGGGTCAGTTGCATAACTCACTATTTCTGGAGGAACTTCCACAACAGAGTAGATTATAATGATAAATTGATGATCATCTGGCCAAAGTAGACCTTCAAAACTTCCCAGAAGGCCTACTTGCTCATTTTTTACTTCCTGGAGTCACTATCTTACACATCTTTTATCTTCCTCAAACTTCTGATAATCTCCTCCACCATCACTCTGTTCTATTCTTAGTGGATGACTTTACTTCACACTTCATATGGAAATTGAACACTGTTATTTCATTTATTTTTGGAGACAGAGTTTTACTTTGTCACCCAGGATGAAGTGCAATGGCATGATTATAGCTCACTGCAGCCTTGAACTCCCACCTCAGCCTCCCAAGTGGCTGGGAATACAGTGTGTACTACCACACCTGCATAATTAAAAAAAAAGTTTTTGTAGAGACAGGATCTTACTCTATTGCCCAGGGTGAACTTGAACTCCTGGCCTCAAGCAATCCTCCTCCTCAGCCACCCAAAGTGCTGGGATTATAGGCAGGAAGCACTGTTTCTGGCCTGAACACTATTGAAAGGAACTCCCTCAACCTCTGGTCATTGACTTTCAAAATCTACTTGCATCTTATTTCATGACTCGTTTCTTTATTTCTTTTACTATGGACAAAGTGTTCCTTTTTATATCCAAGGTCAAACCCTCCACTCTCCTCTACATTCCATTATTTCTCATTTTTGGTAGAACTTCATTATTTTTGTTCTTTCTCTTTTGTGTCTTTAGCCCATTACTTTCTTTCCTGGATTTTTCCTAAACATTAAGCTTGACTTAAGCACTGCTATCAAAGCACGCACAGACTCATAAAGACACACACAGACACACGCACGCACACACGCACACACCACTTCTCCCAGGCATTATATCCCTGTCTAGCTCCTTTCCTATATCTTTATTTTTTAACTAAGCTTCCTAAAATGGTGCCTTACACTCACTGTCTCTGTTTCTTTATCTCTTATTTATTTTGTAGATGTTACTAGAAGCCACCAATGTGTGGTTCTCTTTTTCCTCAGCAGATGAAAATCTTCACTTTCTGCCTCCTTGGCAGTAGGGCACCATGTGAGTAGTCTGGCCAACAATGAGTTCATGGGTCTGTATGCTTTCTTCCCCTGCCACAGCAACTGAGGTAGATGATAGTGTAGATAGTCCAACTTTAAGATGATAGAGCCTCTGATGCTCTAGGTAATCCAGTGATTTTAGCAGAAAACCCCTGCTGCTGTGCATTGTACATGTTACAGTAGCAAGAAATAAGGTTTTGTATGTTAAACCACTGAAATTTTGCAGTTCACTTTTACAATAATACCTAGCTTATAGTGACGAATTCACTCTTTAATTTACTCTACTCTGGCATGTTTTTCTGACTACCATCAGCACACACTGCTTTTGATAAGGTCACTGATGTCCTCTATATTGCTAAGCACAATAAACAGTTTTCAATCCTATCTCTGTTTCCCACTTAGCAGTATTCAATACAGTCTTTCCTTCATCCTTCTTACAATATTCTACTTGCTTGGTTTCTAGGACACCAAATTCTCCTTGGCCACTCCTTCTTGGTTATGTTTCATAGCTCCTCCTTTTCTTTCTTATCTTTACATGCTAGTTCCTCAAAATTCAGCCTGAGAAGCTTCAGCCATATTGACCTTCTCTCAGCTCCTTGAAAGAACCATATTCCTGTCTCATGACCTTCACACTTATATATTTCTTAGCCAAGAACAAAGAGGGCAATGAAAGGGTGAAAGCAGACAAATGAAAAAGAAAGATTATTGCTGACATATTCACGGTTATATTTTAGATTTTAACCTGACTACCTGTTCTTCAGTGAATATGTGAATAACCTCTCCACACTAGGTTGGATCTCCCCAACTATTCGCTTTTATAGTTCTCTGTACATTTCCTTTACAGAATTTATCATATATGACTATAATTATTTGTGCAATTATTAAGTATCTCTCTCCTTCATTAGTACACAAGCTGCTTAAAACAAAGGTTGTTTCTATTTTGCCTAACATTGTATCTTCAGTGCCCGTCACAGAACTTGCTGTGTAATAGGTGACCAATAAATGCTTGTTGAATAAATGCATGATTGGTGATTTTTATCTTTGCTATTATATTTTTATAAGACATGTATTTTTAAAGTCATGTGGAGATAAACATTGCCAGAGTATGGCCATATGATCAGAAGTTTCAGTTTAGTTCTAGAAATTGTATACATCTTCAGATTCCAGGGACAGTATGTCTTAGAGAAGCATAGTTCATGTTCACCCTAAATGATTGCTCCTGAAACTGAGCCACACATCTAGAACAGATGCCTAATACAGATATGTTGTGAGATCTGCCTTTCAAAGAAAGCTTCATAAGTTTGAAGTATAATTTGATGCATAAAAGTATATGACTCTCTTCTGATATTGTCATTTTGTTTCTACCTAATAGGTCTGTAATTTTTAAAGTCTCATGTATTACATTGAACTCAGTGGAATCTATACAGAATAAATGCAGTCTTAAGGTTAATTTGTTCAATCAATGTAAAAACTTGTACTTTTTGACTAAATAATCAAATTAGTCAACCCCAAACCCTGTAGATTTTTTTTTTTTTTT
>NW_016107843.1:771763-801265 GCF_001604975.1 Cebus imitator | reverse complement strand
AAAACTCTGACCAAACTAGAAATAGAAGGAAACTTCTTCAGCCAAATAAAGGTGATGTATGAACATCCTACAGTTAACACCGTACTTAATGGTGTAAAACTAAAGCGTTCCCCTGAAGATTAGGAACAAGACAAGTATGTCTTCTGTCACCACTCCTATTCAACATCACATTTGAAGTCTTAGTGCAATAAGGCAAGAAAAACAAATAAAAAACATTCAGGTTGGAAAGGCAGAAGTAGAACTATCTTTATTTTTAGACAGCATGATCCAGGATGTAGAAAATTCTGAGACTTTGATCATGATTGTGAGGCCTCCCCAGCTATGTGGAATTGTGAACCTCCTTTTCTTTATAAATTACCCAGTCTCAGGTATTTCTTCATAGCAGTATGAAAATGGACTAATATATGTATGGAAAAATGTTCAGTAGCACTAATTATCAGGGAAATGCAAATCAAAACCAAAATGTAATACCACTTTACTCCTACAAGAATGGTCATAATAAAAAAATTTAAAAAAATAGATGTTGGGTGAAAAAGGAACACTTTAACACTGTTGGTGGGAATGTAAACTAGTACAACCACTATGGAAAATAGTGTGGAGATTTCTTGAAGATCTAAAAGTAGATCTACAGTTTGATCCAGCAATCCCACTGCTGGGTATCTACCCAGAGGAAAAGAAGTCCTTATATGAAAAAGATACTTGCATGCACTTGTTTATAGCAGCACAATTTGCAATTGCAAAAATATGGAACCAGCCACACACACACATATCATGGAATACTACTCAGCCATAAAAAGGAATGAAATAATGGCATTTGCAGTAACCTGGATGGAATTGGAGATGCTTATTCAAAGTGAAGTAACTAAAAAATGGAAAACCAAATATTGTGTATTCTGACTCATATGCGGGAGCAAAGCTATGAGGATGCAAAGGCATAAGCATGATACATTGGACTTTGAGGACTTGAGGAAAAGGGAGGGAGGTGGTGAGGAATAAAAGTCTACATGTTGGATACGGGGTACACTGCTTGGGTGATGGGTGCACCAAAATCTCAGAAATCACCACTAAAGAACTTATTTATGTAACTAAACACCACCTATTCCCCAAAAACCTATTTAAATAGAAAATAAATTTCCAACAATGTTTTCATTACCAATGCCATTTCTGTGGTAACAACTCAGTTTCTCCACAGTAGATCAAATTTTAAAAATTCTTTACTTGTGAGATGTTAGTCCTTTGATGTTTACATGAGCAAACTAATTAGGCAATAGATTTTTCACCCTTTCTTTGTTGGTTATTTTTTATCCATTAATACCTCAGGAGGACTCTTGCCCAGGGTTGACTGAATTACATTTGCTGTGTGGTGGTTAAACCCTCAGACTGTGGGATCTGAGGATCCTGCCTCCATCACTTAGCTGTGTTAAATTTGGGGCACATTTACTTAAACTTTCTATTTCTCCCTCTTCTTTAAAGAGGAGGTAAAAATAGAAATGACTTCATGTTTATTGAGAGGAATTAAAATGGACTTTTTACAGTACCTGACACATAGTAAATGCTCGATCAAAATAAATGCAATCTACTCTATGGACTGAATGCTAGACACCCTGGTATAAATGAATAAATCATTTATTCATTACAAGATTTGCCTCAAGCTTGTCTAAGGCTGAACTGGGACTAAGATCTTCTGGATGGTTTTCTGTTTTATTTCAGATTTCAGCATGTAGAGTGGCTGCCCTATCGTTCCTCCTCTGCAATTTCTACCTGGTCTTGATTTTGAATTTCCTCAACTGCTTGTATGTAAAAGTCTCAGGATCAGCTCTTACAGTCTAAGTGCACCCCTGAGTCACTGTCCTCCAGGTGGAAAAAGTTCCAAACCCTCAGAGCCTCTGGGTAAAGCTAAAGTGGCTCTGAGGGTGATCTTAGACCTATAGTGTATATGCAACAAGAAGAGATTTTGCTTTCCATTGGTGGTATCCAACAAATTTTACTTTCTGATCAGACATGATGGGATTTTTCACAGGTTCAAAATCAGACAGGAGCTGTGCCTAAAATGGAATTTATAGCCTGGATATAAAATGTAATGGATATCAAAGGGGAGGAAATGCCCCTTAAAATCAGAGAATAGGGAGCAATGGTCTTAGAAGTGATGCCTCTGAGAGGGATTCATAATAGAATCCAACTTGGAGTTAAATTAGCAGTTTGTACAATAAAATATCATGTTCTGGCTACATGGATTGTCATATTAATTTATAGATTAATAACAAGACTCCATGTTGAAGGCACACACTGACACGTTGAAAGATAATTTCTACCACTTTGGAAAAGAGTTGTTTTATAAAAAGCCCTCCACAAAAATTTTGACTTGCCTATATTCTTTCTATCTCTTCATTCTCTTTTCTGCACTTCTTCCTACCTCTCCACCTTCCTTTGCTTTGGTGATTTCTACCTGGCTTCACTGTGCAACAAAGTGAAGAATGAGGAGAGACATGAGTGAATGTGGTGTAGCCTACACATTGATTTATCTTTGTCCAAATCTTTCTTTGTTCACTTTAAGACACAAAACCAAACATTTCCTTCCCAGTCTCCGAAGGATTGGGTGGGCCTGATCTAAGAAAGATCATTAGAAGCAGAGAACATTTTCCAGCTATAGCTAGAAAGAGATCACAATAGAGCAGCAGGGTGAGAGAGAGAGAGAGAGAGAAAGCAGATGTTGCTGGCTTTGGAGGTGGAGAAAGGGGCTGTGAGCAGGGGGATGTAAATATCCTCTAGAAACTGGAAAAGGCAAGGTAACACATTCTCCCCTGATGACACTGGAAGGAAGGCAGCCCTTCCAGCACCTTGATTTTAGCCCAGTGATATTATCCATGTCAGACTTTTTACCTACTGTATTAGGGTTTTCCAAAGAAACAGAACCAATAGGATATATAGAGAGAGATACCTAAGAGGAGATTTAGTATGGGAATTGGCTCATGTGATTATGGAGATTAAGGAGTCCCACAGCCTGCCATCTGCAAGCTGGAGATCCAGGAAAGCCAGTGGTATAATTTAATCTGAGACAGAAGGCCTGAGAATTTGAGAGAGGGCTGGTATAAACCCCAGAGTCTGAAGACCTGAGATCCAGGGGCTCCAATGTCTAAGGGAAGGAAGATTGATGTCTCAGCTCAAAGGCAGAGTAAGGGAATTTACCCTTCTGCCTTTTTGTTTTAAGTGAGCCCTCAGTGAATTGGATGATGTCCACTCACATGGGTGAGTGTGAATCTTCATTACCCAGTCCACTGATTCCAATGCTGATCTCTTCCAGAAACACCATCACAGGCACTCCCAGAAATAATGTCTTACCAACTACCTGGGGATCCCTTAGCCCAGTTAAGTTGACACATAAAATTAACCATCACCCTTACAGCATTGTAAGATAATAAATTTATGTTGTTTTAAGCCACTAAATTTGCTGTAATTTGTTACAGTAGCAATAGAAAACCAATATACCTTCACATTCTTTTTCTTTCACCTTTATTCTTCCCACAGCATTGTAAGTAGATCCTTCATTAACAGTCCTTCATTGAAATAATTTAAAGCAAAATCTGTTCTCTTTCCTTACAAATGTGTACTCTCATTTTATTCTTCCTTCCTTCCTTCTGCCATTTATTCTCTATGCCCATGCCCATTCTTCTTTTCAGTTAGGCACCCTTTGAAATGTTTAATACATGTCCTTGTATATGTAACTCACCCAAAAGATACATGTGAATGTACACATTTTAAACTTAAATAAACTATCTTCTATGATAAGTCTAACTTTTCTATAGGTTTTAGTTTTTATTCAATGCTACATCTTTAAGAATGATCAATAAAGCAATATATGAGCTGGTTCCTTGCACCTGATTGCTGTATCCTTGAATCCTGAGATCTAGGCATCAAAGGAACCAAGTGGAACAAGGCCCTGGGGCCTGAAGGATCCTGAGAAGAGAGCAAAGTTCCCACCTCAGAAGATGGGGTGAAGGCAAATAGCAGGGAAGTTGGGAGTGAAATGAGATAGAAGGTGAAGAGATGTGACTGGAGAGATGTCCTCAGGAACCAAAAATTTGTAAAATGAGTGTAAACAAGTGAGTTCATTCCTAACAAGTAGCTTACAAGCATTTTCATTTGATCCAGCCTCCCTAAATTTCTCTGCTTTTTCTTGGCTTACCTTGGACATTTATCTTTTGATGCTAGGAAGCAAAGCAAAGCAAAGCAAAACGAAACAAAGCAAAGCCCTGTCTGTCTTAGCTTGATCTTAAATCTTGGTGCTAATGAAGACCTTATTTACTATTTTGACACCTGAATATTTATCTCCTTTGTGTGAACTTACAGTCTCCTGAATTTGGAGCTGTATTTAGATTTAACTCATGCAAATGACTTGTTGTGAGACCCATGAGAGTATTTCTTTCCAGATAGTTATATATATATTTTTTTCTTAGTGAAAATAGTTTTTTGCTTTTACACCAGATTATAAAAGCAATTCATGTTTATTATACAAAAACATTATTACAATACAGAAAAGTAATATCATACAGGAAAGAATGAAGATATAAATATTACTTATTCTATCATCTGATTTTAGCATATTTCATGTATATTATTTCAGCCTTAATATTAAACCAATAAATATTTATTATGCAATTTAATGGTATAAGTGCTGGAATATAATAAAGAGCAAAAACAGACACACTTTCTGCCCTTTGGACCTTGTAATTTAGTGAGGGAGAATTACATTTAATTATATGATTATTTAATGTCGGCAATGGTTAGGATGCTTTTGCTGATATATCAGCCAGCTATTGGCACGGCAATGCTCCATAATAAATTACCTCAATACTCAGTGGCATACAACAATAAACACTTTTTCCCATGCTCACAGATCTGCAGGTCAGTTTGGGAAACTCTGCTTTAGGTTGTAGGTCTGTGAATTGGCAGAGGTGGCTGTTTTAGGGTGTGAGTTAAATTTAGGTCTTCTTTATATGTGTTCATTCTACCCAGACTGGCAGGAAAACAGCTACCTAGAGGATGATTTTCTCATTTAGAGAGAACAAGAAAGCAAACCAAATCATGAAAGTACATGTTGAGCTTTTTCTCTCATTATGTTTGCTAACATACGATTTGCCACAACAAGTCACATAACCAAGCAAAAAGTCAAGGGACAGAGAAGAACATTCTTACCATGACAAGGACATGGCAAGGGTGTGGCTATCTATTACAAAGGTATAAAGAATTGTAATAAGTAATTGAACTAATCAAAGTATATACAACCAGAAGTGTTATTTATCAACTGTTTTCTCCTTATGGTCATAAAATGTCTGAAACATTTTTAGACATCATATCATCTTATGATATTATCTAAAAGTGAATAGTCCTATCTTATTCTTTCCTAGAAGGCCCATTCTCCATCTCCCTGTTATTTGACTTCTCATTAGCAAGGGTTGCTTCATATGCCCATTCCTAATCCAGTAACTGGTAGGAGAATAGAATTGACATGATTGGCCTACACTAGAAAACATTTGTTCCCTGGGGCTGGAGAATGGCTCCTGAAACATGACTGTAGAGGGGTCCAGAGCATACCTTTCAGGGCCTTGCAGATCAAGTTGAAGCTTTTATTCTTCATCCCAGGGGTAATGGAAAACCACTAACGAGTTTTAAGAAAGAAAGTGATATAATCAGAATTGAGTTTAAAGGAAGGTCACACTATCTATAGTGTGGAGACAAATTGAGGAGTTGCGAGAATGGATAGAGAGGGATCAGTTGGGAATTCATTGTGTAGTCCAGTTGAGAGAAAATAATAGCTAAGTTGGAATGGTAGTGGTAGATATGAAATAAATGTGACTAAATTTGAGAAATATTCAGGAGGTAAAGTTGATAGTATTTAGTGATGAATTAGGTTTGAGGATAGTGATGAGAAAAGGTATCAAGGACTATTTTTAGATTTTAGAACTACATGGCTAGACCAATGTTGGTACTATTCATTGTGACAGGAAATAAAAGAAGAGGTTCAGATTTGAGCAGGAGGACCTCAAATACAAATGTTGAGCTTGATATACCTCTGAAATGTTTACAAAGAGATATTAGATTTATGTGTCTGAGATAATACATATGTATCTGCCCAAAAATGGAAATTGATGCCAAATAGGTTAATAAGGAAGAATATAAAACAGAAAGAGTAAATGGTCTAAGAATAAGCTTTGAGGAATACCAGCATTTAGTGGGTTAATAGAAGAGGGCGAGCCTATGATATGGCAAAGGAAGCTGAGAAAGACCAATCATTTAGGTAAAAGAAAAACTCAAATGTAGAAAGATGACTAGAAGCCAAGAGAACAGAATGTTTCATTAAAAAAGTGGTGATGTGAACTAAAGTTAGATTGGTTAGTAACATTGAGATCATAGCTCGTAAGTAAATCAGCAAGTACTGTTTTGGTGAACTAATGGGTGCAAAAGAAGAGAAAATAGAGGTGTTGGGTAGAAGAAATTTTTTAAGAGCTTGGCTTTGGAGGGGACAGAATATGAAATGAGAAGTGTAACTAAGGGAGCATTAGGAGATAACTGAATGGGCTTGATGCTGATGAGAAGTATCCAATTAAGAAGAAGCTTTATACACAAAAGAGAGATGGTATAGAAAGACCAAGATTCTTGAGAAAACAGTGGGTAACAGAATCTATATATGTGTATTTATGTAGTTAAATATCTCATCCTTATACAACAGCATCCCAAGGAAAAAAGCAAGTAGACAGGTATGAGTGAAGCATCTAAAATGCTTTCTATATCCACTGCTCTCTTTTTATTTGGGTGAAATCTCTTTTTTTTTTTTTTTTTTTTTTTTGAGACAGAGTCTCACTCTGTTGCTCAGGCTGGAGTGCAGTGGTGTGATCATAGCTCACTGAAATCTCAACTTCCCAGGCTAGGGTGATCTTTCCACCTCGGCCTCCGTAATAGCTGGAACTACAGGCATGCGCCACCATGCCCGGCTGATTTTTTAAATTTTTGTAGATATGGGGTTTTGCCATGTTGCCCAGGCTGGTCTCCAACTCATGGTCTCAAGTGATCTGCTAGCATTGCCCTCCCAAAATGCTGGGAAAATGGATGTGAGCCACCACATCTGGCCAGGGTGAAATTTTAACCTGAGGCCATCAACAGACTTCTTCTACATCTCATTAGCCAGAACTGTGTCACATCCTTATCCCTAAGTCAATTACTAGCAATGGGAAATGAAATTTCCATAATTGGCTTACACTAACCCCTCATTTTTCATGCTTGGGGCTGGGTACATTGCCACCAAAAAACATTGAGGCAAGAAAGAATGTGTAATAAGTTTTGGACTGGTAGCTCTGAATCTGTCTACCACCAAGAATGTTTGCTTCAGTAGCTTTTTGATTGGCTCTTGTATGTTTGTGTAATTATAAAATTAACTGATAATATAAAAAATTCTCATAATATTAAAAGATATAATAAAAAGTGAAAACAAAATAATGCATAATTCTACTAACCCCAAAATAAGCAATTGTGATTAACATTTTGGTATAGAGCCTTTCAGAACTTTTATATGCTTCAACATGATTTTTCTTTTCTTTCTTAAAATTGGGAGCATACTGTGCGTGTATGTGTGTATGTGTGTATATGACATATTCTACTTTTTTCACATGAAACATATTTTTTGAAATGAAATACTAAAATGCAAACTAGATTTGGTAAATTGTGTGTTTCTATTAGGTTTATGGTTGTTTCATACATGGTTCTAGGTGTATATGAGCATGCATGACTGTTTCTTTATTCCCTGAACAACATTAGGTATATTAATTTAAAACATCTTCGATAACCTTATAAAATCAAAGTGATAAATCAATCTAATTTACTTTTATGTTTACGTTTAAAAAACTTTCCATGGATACATTTGCCATTTTAACTTTTTATTCTTTCATTTTGCTTATATTTCTTATTGATTTGTGAGAATTTTATGTATTAAGGACATTTATTCTTTAACATATGTTTCAGGTGTTTTTAATTTTTTTTTAGTCCGTGTTTTCTCTTTTAAGCTTGTTAATAATCTTTGGGAGTTTGTTCAATTTTTAAATTTTTAAAAAATAAATTCATCAAAGCTTTCTCTTACTTTTTCTGAGGCAGTACAATGTAGTATTTAATATCCAGGTTTTGGAGTTAGAAAGAATTGGGCTTGAATACTGGCTTTTTGCATGATTCCATTGTAAAGATCTTTAAGAAAATGACTCAACTTTTCAGACACTTTGTTTCACCATCTATAAAATGGAGACAAAAATGCCTCCTTCAAAAGACTGTTACACAAACTATATACAAATCATGAATGAGAATAGTTCAATGAATGAGAAGAGTGCATTAATTTTAATTAATTATTTTGCTCAATAATTTTAGATATTGTTATAAGAATAAATATTAATATGATTTTAAAAGATCTTTATATTAAAATTTTATAAAAATGTTCATGTATTTCTTGTCGTTAAATGTAAATACAAAAATATAAATCTTCATTTAAAACAGAATGATAATACTGAAACAGTTTCACATGGATTAAAATTGAATTTGAGTAACATGAATTCAAAGACTTTATTATTGGAGGGTTTGAAGGCTTACACAAATATAGTCCACTAATTTTTTTTTAAGTATGGTCTCTGTTTAATGGTTAAAAGTTATTTTATGAAGTTATTTATCCTTTATTCAACCATTCTAGCTTTTTAAATTTTCAGTGAATCAAATGAATTATCAGCTATGGAAGAATTTAAATAGATATTTTTTATGTTCATGCTTGGTTTGTAAGCGTTATTTGAAAGTCAGAGAATTTTAAAGATTTCATGAAACCATTATGTAAAGAAACCATAGCTCCCTTTTCAGCATTTCCCCCCCCCC
The DNA here is from genome assembly GCF_001604975.1 of Cebus imitator. Classification (NCBI taxonomy): domain Eukaryota; kingdom Metazoa; phylum Chordata; class Mammalia; order Primates; family Cebidae; genus Cebus; species Cebus imitator. Next base: position 792,367 of record NW_016107843.1, on the reverse strand, counting down.
CATTCAGTTAATATCCAGAAGGAATGGCCATATTTGGGTAGATGACCACAAACAGACTACTTATGTAGCCTTGGATTTCCTCTGCATTTCATGAGTGATGAGTTCACTATATACATATATGTGTGTGTATATATATGCATGTGTATATATATGTATCTATATATATATAAATATATAAAGTGCTGACTTGTGATTATAACAGGAATTATTGCTTTGAGAATGCTGAATGTGTAATGATTCCTTCCATTGGATAAAGCTGTGCTTCCTAAGAACCCAGAGAGGATGGGAGGGTTTCAGAACACTGTGCTCCTCTTCTCCTTAGACAGGCAGTGCAGCTTACCGCTTAGAACAGGACTTTGCAGCCTTACTGCCTGGATTTGAATTCCACTTGTGTTGCTTAGTAGCTATGAGGCCTTAGGCAAATTATCTAACTCTCTGTACCTCAATTTCTTTGTTTGTACAATGGGGATAAGAGTAGTACCTATCTTGAAAGGTTATTGTGACAATTCAGTGCGTTAATGGCTTTAAAGCACTTAGAACAGTATCTGACATAATTAACAGTCAATAAATATTATTGTGATGATCCTGTACTCCTCTATTCAACTTCTATCATAGCACTGTGACATTTACAATTTAACTATAGTGTTCATTACAATTATAGCAATATCCTGAATTTGTTGGTTGTCCTTATGGAGAGGAAAACCCTGGATCTCTTGAGGTTTCATGCTCCAATCTGAGTAGAAAAGCCAGGACAGGCATAGAAGGTAAGGAAAGTGAAAAGTATTTGACAGTGCATCAAGAAACCAATAATAGCACCTCTCCTTTTAATGATGAAAGGCAATTTTTATATAGTATACTAAATAAAATTTATTGCAAGCATTCATAAGATAGCATCAAAATCCATTCATTATATCCACTAGCTATTTCATTATTCAGGTATCTGTTGGCATATTGCTTGGCATAACTGAATAATGAAACTTTCATTCAATTTGCAGATCTGCAGTACAGTGTATTTAGGAATTAGCTCAATGTTTCATCTGTGTCTGTTATGAAAGGGGCAGATAATAGAAAGATTGCCATGCTGTCTGGTAGCAAAACCATCTCAAGGGATTGCTGAATGAGGTGCAGCTCATCTGGAAATCCAAGCAATCTTCCTTTCCTTTCTTACCTTTTCCCCTTTACATGAGAAATTCTTCCATTTCATTTGTGCCAGCTTTGACAGAGAGGTATAGGAAACTATGATTAAATGTGACATTGCAATTTTTGCCCTTAATTTTGGTTGTTCAGAATTAAACAGCAGCCCTTTAAGCCGAGAAGTATCTACAGAGCCAGCCCTGACATCAAGCACTGACATTGTTTCTGTATTGAAGATGCTGTCTTTGTAACACAGTGTGGTTGAGATATAAAAGATAAAACAGAATGCTTTTAAATAACCTCAACACTGAAGTAAGAGAGAAAAATTCAGCAGTGCTGTCTTCTTTTCTTAAGGAGGCCACCAATTTCTTGGTGACTTGAAAAACAATCCTTGGATTTAATAAAATTCAACATCATTTGTTCAACTCATTATGCCTCAGGTAGCATTCCATTTTTAAGACTCTTGTTATGCAGTGCATTTGTAACCAGATTTAAAATAATAACTTCTTAGATTCAAACAGGTCAACCCAGTGTCCATTAGTATACACCACTTGAGGGAATGTAGACTTATTGGCAAAGTCAACATCAAATGTCTTATACATGTAATTATTGGCTGAGTGGCACCAAAGTACACTTTAATTCAAAGTCATTGCAATCTCTGACTTTATTTTTACTCAAATGTGAAGGGAAAGATGTGGGCTTCTCTCTGTTTTGGCTACTCCTTCAAGCAGCTCCTTCAGCATCTGGCCTGTTCCTGAATAGAGAATAAATCCTGTCCCAAAGTGGTTTTGAAGATAAAATGGACCAATCTATGTGTGAGTCCATAGCTTTCTGCCACATATATATTATATCCTCTTACATTCCTTTTTATTGTGATTAAAATATACATAACATAAAATTTACCATTTTAGCCATTTCAGTGTGTATAATTCAGTGGCTTAAGTACATTCACATTGTTATACAACCATCACTGCCATTCACCTCCAGAACATTTTCTTCTTCCCAAAAAGCAACTTTGTACTATTTAAATAATAATTCCTGATTTCCCCCTCTCTCAGCCCCTGGTAACCTCTAACCTGCTTTTGATCTCTTTGAATCTACCTGTTCTAGGTACCTCATATAAGTAGAATCATACAATATTTGTCCTTTTCTGTTTGTCACATTGGCATTAATATATTTTTTTCTGAAACGCTGGCAACTGGAGAGTTGAGCTGTGATTGATTTGAGTGATTGACAGTATTGTATTGAAAAACTTAGTCATATATGTTGATAAAAATAGATAGTATTTATAACTAAAGAGTTTAGGGGTAGAGTTTGAGTTTTTCATGAATAAATTTTCCTTTGGCTTTTTAGCTGGAAATTTTGATTAGTTCCCTTTAACTAAAGTACACTGCTATATTTTAGTTCTAATATTAAAAATAATCACTACATCATTGTGTAAAAGAGAGTTGAAAAGAAGCGTAATAATTTCCCATGGGAATTAAAAAGCCTATCCCTGAAAGTTTTGCTTTATCCAGAGTTCCACTGAAAACGTCAAGTTGTCTGATATTGTGTCTATAGAGATTACTTGTCTGTGTTAACGGGTGAAGTAAATCCAACATTAGTATCCAGTTTTGTTGAGACAAAGGAGAGAAAAGAAAGTGACATCACCTTTTGGTGACATCATGCAAAAGTCAATCTTCATTTTGAATTAGCTCTTATTCTTTGAATAAGATTGCCTTAGCTTAAAAGCCTTAGGAAAAACTCTGTAGCACTATAAAAAGTGGATTAAGAAATTCAGGACCAGAATATGATGTTGCTCAATGTGCAAATGTGGTTTGTTTAGAGGATTCTTTTAGGAAGTGTATACGTGCATGTATGCACACTCACACATTGCACTGAACTGCAATATTGCAGCTTCTGACATTTAATCCTTCAATTTTACTGGAATTTCCAAGGGCATAGTTTGGGGTAAATAATAATCATTTACTGCATTAATCTTGCATTCTCAAAAATGCCATTTTGTTTCCTCAGGACAAGAGTGTCAACTCAAATTTACTCATGGACCAATTTCTCTTCATGAAAATCCTGGTGGGCTGAACTAATATTTCATTAAAAAGTATGCCAACTGAAATAAACCCGTTTTCACTGAGGGTGTTATCATTGAATGATGACTTTCTGCAGACTAGAGCTGGCCTGCAGGCCCAATATTTGACATTTACACTCTAGTATATTTCAGGTTTACTTACACTAATAATCAAGGTAACACTGTTTTATAGGCTCTTAGGCATGGAAGGGGTTTTGAGAACCCATTTGTTGATCTAGAAATGAATCCTTTTCTCTTCAGCTGAATTTTTAAAATATACGTGAGACAGATGACAATATGTATCCTGTTTGACAATGCTTTTGGAAAAATAGCAAGAGGAAATAATTTTAAGGTGGAGGGATTTAAATTGGATACAAAGAAACAGTTGCTGAAAGAACAAGCAAAACACACTAGAAATAGCTGTCAGTGATGGCCTGGTAAATCTCTCTTTCCCTTTCTCATTTTGTGGGTGCATATTTGTGGATGCAATTTGTTAGTGCATATACAGAATCTTTTTTTTAATTTTTCTTTTTCTTCTTATTTTAATTAACTCAGTTCTTGCTTTTATAGACTAAAAAGTTCTCACCATGGTGAGTAGTCGCCTAACGTGAGTGATTGTAACTTGGTCCAATGATTGGGATTGGCCTTTAGCCTTGTTAGACATGGTTCTAAAGCAGAGTTGTTTATTCAAAGTAGGCAAATTACAAGATACAGAATTACCAATGAAATGCAAGTGTGTTACGTTTCAGGGGACAATATCCCTCCCTGGTGAGCAGAATGATCCTATCCCCCACTCAAGGTACCAATCTCCCAGAATCAAAACCAAATGCAGTAGGAAATGTTGGTTGTTATCCTGGCATTCATTCCCTCTTTTTCCATTCCTAACTAAGTTGTGATTTTTGTGTAGGTGTCATCTACTCCCACATATAAGCCACATGCCTCAGGGGGAAACTGGTCCACCCCAGACCTTGAAGCCCTGATTAGTCTAATCTAGTCATGTAAGCCAGTCTGTTAAGCAGATAGTCTGGCCCAAATCAACTTGGTCTAATGAAAAACAAAAAGAACTTCTCTGAGAGTTTTTGGAAATACAACTTTCTTGGTGATCGATAAGCACAGCTACAGGAAGTCAGTCTCTCACTGGGTATGAATGAGTAATCATTAGCACTAGTTGCTATAAGAGGGTATTCTATAGCCATGAAGGGAATCAGCTTCAGGATGAAGCTGACAGTGTTGGTGTTAGAATGAAGAAATGGAATTAACCTGTGTCCTTGATGATTTTCTTGATCAACTAACCCTGAAGTCTATCTTATAGGATGAAGCACTATGAGGAGATATAGTAGGCAAGCAGAGGTCTGAGATCAATTGACTTTAGTTTTGTCCAACAATACATTTTATTATTATCGAAGAGACTTTGAGACAGGTTTTCAATTTTATACAGCTCAAAGAACTTTAATTGTTGCAGAGTTGTTACTAGGAGTGGAGTGCATCAAGTAACAAATCTCAGAATTGCCTGTGTGGAAGAAGTAAGCCACAGGGAAGCTTGAGTTTTCTATCATTGTCATGCCAGAATGAACCATTTGCCATTCTTTAAATAATGTACCTGCCACAACTGGAACATTAAATGATTCGGTAGAAAAGCTTCAGGCTATTGACTACTCCTTAAATATTCCAGTAAAGTTTTACAAGAATGAGATAAGCTTCAATGTTCATCTCAGATGTTGCCATTGAAAGACCATGGGGTTTCTTTTAGCGAGAACTGTAGGATGCCAGATTGGTTGACTCTCTTGAATTTCCTTTTCTACTAGAATAGTAAACCTTGCTATCCTGTCCAGAAAGAAATATATCATATATCCATAGACTAATGATCATTGGTGGTATTTTTCATTCTTTTTTTGTTTTATTTTTTCAGACAGAGTCTCATTCTTGCCCAGGCTGGAGTGCAGTAGTATGATCTCAGGTCACTGCAACCTCCACCTTCCAGGTTCAAGCTATTCTCTTGACCTCAAGTGATCCACCCACTTTGGCCCCCCAAAGTGCTGGGATTACAGGCATGAGCCACCATGACTGGCCATTTTAAAAAATTTTCTTAAAGGAAGATTTTATTAGAGCTTCAGTGCTTTATCAGCCATTGTGTATTACATGTGCTCAAGATATATTATTTAATTTATACCCATCTATTGCTTGATCACCAGGAACTATATCTTGACCTCATAGAGAAGACTCAGTGTCAATGGGGGATGGGCTTGGAGCTAAGTATAGCGGCAGGGAAGACTTTGGGTTGCTTCCTTTTAGGAATGGCCAAAAAAGGAAGAGGCTTTCTATGTCTTATGTTTCTATAAAGTTTTCAAAAAACTTTTACCAATACACTTCTTTTATTTTCTTGGCCAAAATTTGATCACAAATCTATTCCTGGACCAATCATTGGCAAGGAACATGGGATTTCCCTTAAACCAATCATTCTTGTCTAGAATTGAAGCTAGCTCATCAACTTCCTCTAAATCTGCTCATCAGAAGAGAGATAGAATGGATATTGGAGAGTCAGCCACGGCATGTACTTCATGGATTTAGTAATCAGAGAGTTTTTTCATAAGCATAGAATGAGGTGGAGGGCTGAGACTCGGCATATGACAATAAGGAGAAATTGTACTTTTCTTCCAAGTCCTTAGGGGCAGTCACACTTGCTACCATGCACTACCATCCATGGGATGGTAGATCCTTAAGACCTAGAGGTCTAATGTTAACTTTCTCACACTTTCATCTTTGATTAGGCCTTTCTGGCACATAACATAGTGAGACTATGATTATATGATATCAAGATTACTAATCTGGCTATGTTGAATAAAGGATTTTCAAGATATTGATGAGTCCTATATGCAAAAGCATTCTATATTTCTGATAATTTTCGAAATATATGACTTACACCAAATATGACTCCTGATGATCTTTTCCCCCTCTCTGTATATGTAGGCTACTCTTCACGTTAAGACTCTGTCCCTCCCTGCCCCATGAGTCAAAGCCAGCCTTGTGACTTACGTGGACCAATATAATGTGAAAGAAATGATGTTTTGGGATTTTCAAATGCAGGCCTTAATAGAACTAGCAGCTTTGTCTTCTTTTGTCTGGAAGTCAGCTACCATATAAGAAGTGTGACTGCTCTGAGATCACCATACTGTGAGAAACTCAGCCTAGCCATTTGGCGAGATCACATGGAGGAGCACTGAGGTGCCATCCATGTGAGTGAAGCCATGTTGGCCTTTCCAGCTCAGCCACTAGCTGAATGTGGACAAATGCAGCCTGAATCCCTGACCCATAAAATCATGATAAAAAGTAGAACATTGTCTTAAGCCACTAAGTTTTAGGGTAGTTTATTATAGAGCAATAGATAATGGAAACAGTTAAGCATATTTACTGTAGAACTTTTTGAAGCTTTTAATATGCACATAATCTTTAAGCATATCCAAAGTGTGACAGGGTGATTGGCAATCGGGAACCGTCTTCTCCTGTTACAAACATAAGTGTATGTTCTGCAGGTCAGAATATGAGAGGTTACTGCAGAGTGTAGTAGATGGGGACTTCTCCATGGCCAGCAGAACTGCCAAGGAAGGAGTTCCTGGGTGCTAGGCAGATCAATGGAAGTGATCAACATCAAGGTCATAGAAAGTGTTCTAGCCAGGCAGGTGAAGCAGAGTGTATAGAAAGATTGAAGGGGGCAAGTGTTATATAGGAGGAAGAGCAAGTAGTCAGCCTCAGGGAAGTCTAGCACAGTGTTGTTACACATGAGTAGAGCATGGCCTCAGGGATCAGGCATTATGAGAAGACATAGCAGGCAATCAGAGTTCTGAGATCAGAGATCTGGAAGCTTGCACATCCTAGTCACTGAGATGGAGTTTAAGAACAGGATTCCAGCTTACAGGGGGCAAAAAGAGGAGACATTGCTGAGAACGAGGCAGGATACCAGACTTAGAGTCTTTGGGCACCAAGTAGGTTATAAAGGCAGGGTCTTGCAGTGCTGCCTAGAGAGGGCAGAACTTAGTCCCATTGCTGCTGGAAGGCTTCAACTGTCAGCACTTTTTGGGGATTGTCTCAGCTGAAGATAGCCACTTCTACTGAAGAGAGCTGTCTTGCCCAAAATAATATTTCCTACTCAAAGACGGTGCAATGCTGAGGTATAAATGTCTGATCCCTCATCCTAACTTGGTACAACTTTGAAGGGCTATCCCAGCTCCAGATCTGCCTGTGGGGTTTGAATAGGGCCTTCATCAGGACTGTAGGTTAGTCTCTTTGGGCTGCCATAACAAAATACTATAGACTAGGTGGCTTAAACAACAGAAATGTATTTTCTCACAGTTTGAAAGTTAGAAGTCTAGGATTGAGGTAATGGCAGGTTTGGTTTCTGGTGAGGCCTGTCTCCCTGGCTTGAGTAGCCACTTTCTCATTGTGTCCTCACATGGCCTCTCCTCTGTATTCTTGGGGAGAGAGAAAGAGAGTCTCTGGGGTCTGTTCCTCTCCTTATAAAGACACCAATCCTGTCAGATTAAGGCCCTACCCTCATGACCTCATTTAACCTTAATTACTTCCTTATAGGTCCTATTTCCAAATATAGCCACATTGAGGCTATGACCTCAGCAGATGAATTTTGGGGTAGATAATTCAGCACACTGCACTCCTAGCATTCCCACTCTTCTCTCTGCCCAGTCCTGCTTCCATGGCAATTTTTCCACAGGTGTGGATGCTAAGCACACTCCCTAATGAAATTCCTGCACACAAATCTGTGCTTCAGAGTCTCAGTTGCAGGGAATCCAACCTGTGCTGGATTTGAACTATTCAAACTGAGGTACAGGTTGAGGATTGGCCATGGGAAGTACAAAGTTTTCTAGGAAAAAGATACCAGGCCCANCTTTTTATTCTCTGTACCTGACTTTAGGATTGGCAAATGGGAGGTGTTTAATGGTTAGTTGAAAGAACTAATGGATGAATGAATAAACAGGAACAGTGTCTGTTTCCTACACTTGGAATACAAGTCCAGAGCTAGCCTGGTTCCCTAGATCAAGCCAAATTACTTAACATGTTGAATCAGGACTCCCTAAATATACTGTGAAGCTATAGGATCAGACCCAGAGTCTAGGATGGGGCTGAGTCTGCAGATGGAGGTCAGCTATATCCAGTTTTGAGGATTATAGCTCTGTGAAGACACACAGGTCACTAGATCCCATAGAGTGCCTTGTAAGATTAACCTCTAATGCATTAGGATTTTAATATGGCCATTTATTTAAATTAATGTCTTTCAAAATATCTGTCCTTGATACTATCCCACTTACACTAACATCTTAGGGTCCAAGGAGGTAGTTGGGCCCTAACACATCACCAAGTATTTATTAATTCTGTTGGTCATTTAATTTATTTATTAATTTTTATTAATCATTTGTTAATTTATTATTTATTAATTTTATTTATTTATTTATTTATTCTGTTGGTCATTTAATTAATTAATTCTGTTGGTCATTTCAAACAAATATTTATTGGGCATCTATAATACCCAGGCTCTATTCCAGGCATTGGTGATGCCAATAAACACCATAAACATTTTTTTTGATGTTTTACATCTTACTGGGAATATAGATGGAGGGAAGGCTCAAGGTCACAGCTGCATGGTTTAATACACAAGTTTTGGGGTCAAGATGAGTTTAAATCTTGGCTCAACAATAAACCTGGGCAACTTACCTAACTTTTGTGAGCCTCAACTTCCTCATTTGTAAAATGGGAATAGTAATACTAACATTTACCTGATGAGTTTGTTGTAATGATTATATGAGATAAGCTTAGAAAAGTATCTGATTTATACTTTGTTTCTTACAGTAAATTCATAGAGTAATGATAACCTCTTTCCTAACAGATTACCACTTTCCTTATTCTACACATAATCCAGATATGAATGATAAAAGAAGACATGGTTGTGTGAGATGTATAAAGAAATAACATGTACTAATAGCTCTCATAGGTTGGAGTATTGTTTCCAACTTTGTGGTTCACCCTGTAATAGAATGATACATTCACTGACTTTGCTATATGACTTTGTGGTATCCCCCATATGAATAAGCAGAGTGTATTTCTCCACATCATTGCTTTTAGGACTTGGCCATGTGATTTGTTTTGGCCAGTGGAATGTTAGCATATGTTGGTATTGTAGTGGGTTGAATAATGTCTCCACCAGATTTATGTCTACTTGGAACCTGTGAATGTGACCTTATTTGGAAATAAGATCTTTGCAGATATAGTCAAGATGAGGTTATGCTAAATTAGGGTGGGCCCTAAATCCAATGAGTGGCGACTTACACACACACACACACACACACACACACACACACACACGATATAAGGTCATGTGATGATGGAGGCAGAGATTAGAGTGATGCAGCTACCAGCCAGGAAAAGCCAAGGATTGCTGGGAGTCACCAGACACTAGGAAAGAGGTAAGGAAAGATTTTTTGCTAGAGCCTTCAGAGGGAGCATTACTCTGCTGACACCTTAATTTTGGATTTCTAGCCTCCAGAACTGCAAGAGAATAAATTTCTGTTGTTTTAAAACACCTGGTTTATGGTATCTTGTTATGGGAACCCTAGCAAAAACTATTACACACAAGTCCAGAAGATTTAAATGTGCTTGTGTGTTTGACTTGGTCTCTTGCATTTCTGGCATTTGCCATGAGAAGAACATGCTCTGGGTAGAGGCTAGCCCTAGAACGAGGAGACTTGTGGAGTACATGTGAATCCCAACTGACAGTTACGGGCAAAGTCCAGCAAATCTCAGATGATCCCAGCAGAACCATAGTCAGCCATGTGGTTATATTGCATTTTGGGCTTGCTCGTTGCACAGGATTAGTGTAGCAATAGCTGAGTACTATAGTGATGGATTGGGAATGAGAGACAAAGGAGAAGAAGCAGTTTCTAGGAACTTTAAAAAGTTCCAGATCACTTTATTCATTGTATTCAGGAATAGATGCAGCCCAAATGTATAGGGGGCAGTGGTGGGAGAGAGTAAGGTTTCATTCCAGAGGGTAATTTTCTTTTTTTCATGGGAAGATGGGAAGAAAATGAAACCTACTTTGGAGTCACTTATCTATCCAGTTTTCCAGATATCCATTTGGATGAACAGGCAACAAAATAAAATACAGTGGAAGGAGAAGGGAGAACCAGGGAGGCCCCTAAGCTGTTTCTGTCTTTGCCAAAGAAGCCAACAACCCAAACAAGAAGGGGTTGTCTTTAGAAATGACACATGGTTAGGTAGGTTTTGAAAAGTTAAAAATAGCAGAGGGTTTCTAGTGTTTCTAGCTTATTATGGGATAAAATGATAACCAATTTGCAAAGATGTGGGCAGTAGCAGAATGAATAGTGGAGGCAGATTGGGTACATTTGCCCAGGGCAACTCATTAAAAAGCACCCAACTATGGTACTGAAACCTCTGTAATTTCCACTGCCCTCCACCATTACCACTTTATCAGCTTCAGAGAGAAAGTCAGCTTGTTATTCAAAAAGCCCACTCTTGAAATGTATTTGTTCCCAAAGCCCTTTTCTTTCCTATAGAAACACACTGGAGTCATTCAGTTGCTTTTGGATGGGGATGCATGGCAATACCTCTCCTTAGCCTTAAGGCAGGAGGTTAAAGATTGACATTGTGCCTCTATTTCTGTCACTTTTTTACCTTTGTCCTCCTTCTAGTCAACAACAGACCATTACAGATGAGGTAAGACACCATGTGTTCATTCTCTGTGTGCATTTAAAATGAGGATTCAGCAGGTTCGTCTCTTCTCTTTGTTTTGACAGTGGCGAAGGGAAGGCTGCTTTGATCTTTGAAAATTATGGCCATAAATAATGCCTATTCAAATATTGGCTCAACAGTGATTGCTTTTGAGTTGTTTTTAGAATCTTTCTAAAGCCCTCTTTCCTCCTTTGGATGTGTTAGATGCTGATCAAATTCAAATTTCCACATCATATTTATATATCTGAAGTATATTTGACAAACAGATGCTGTACTGTATCTCAGGTAAATATTTTATGTTTTGGTTTTTTTCTTATCATAAAAGTAATGCATGCTTATCATAAAAGTTGGATTGTATACCAAAAAAATATAAATGAGGAAAAAACTTTAAAAATCCATAAACTCACCACTCAGAAATACTGATAGAATCTATATCTGTATATTTTTATAAATATGTGCATATGTAAATTTTATATATGTCTATTCATTTTCTTTATAAATTTGGTGACATGTTGGTTATACAGTTTTGGATTTCCTGTTTTTAAAATAAGCTATTATACCATATACTAGATGGTACTCAATTTGGTATGTCTGTTGTGTTTGTGGTAAGATTTATTCTTTTTCCTATTGGCGCTTTGCTTAGGGATTTTTTAAATCCCAGCTCTTTTACCCTGTCTTCATAGTGCATGGAAATGTGCTCTCCCCTAGGCATCAATGAGGATCTTTCATTTGCTACTCTTTCTGGAGAGTATGACAAATCTGATTCTACAGTTTTAGATTTAATTGTAAGACTGATAAGTATGTGGCCATAAGTTTAAGTGCTACGTAGTCAGACTTCCAACATGTATTAATCCCATGCCATGTGCAGAACTTGATGCTAATTGTTTTAGAGTTTCTTCTGGATGTATAAATACATCAGTCTTCAAGTGACCAGCAGTCCATGAAATAATTGCTGAGGAGATAATGGGTTCTGATGGAGTCAGGCACTGACTGGTTCTTGGGGAAGTGAACAGAGTAGATTGGCTAAACTCTAGAGTTCATCCTTGGAACAAGACGTGCAATACTCGCAGGCTCAGAGGCAGAAAAAGTCTTTATAAGTGTAAAGAATGGCAAGTAGCTTGGCTTGGCAACAGCAGAGGAGCCATGCAGCGGAGAACAGACTGGAGGCTGATTTGTTTGTAGGACCTGGACGCTGAGCAGACAAGCCTGAATTTGACGACACAGATGGGAAGGATCCCGAGTAGGTTTCTCAGCAGTGCAGTGATATAAAGATGAGGGCATTCAAAGTAGATGATTTTATTGCCTGTGTGGATCTGTAGCTCTCATTATCTAGTGTGATCATTCTAAGAGCGTGCCTGCTAGGCTTCTGCCCCGTTGGAGTCTGGCCATCTCAGTTGTGTGCAGCTTGTGCAGCTAGTATCACATCCTGTCCCACTGGGAAGGTCTGACGTGGGCCAATTCTGGCCCCTCAAAATAATTAGTTCCCACTGCTCTCTGTGTACAGAACCAAAAGGAGCAATTTATTGGCATTGTGGGTAATGCCCAGACACTGCCAACAGAAAGTATTAAACTAGTTGATTTGTAGAAGAGGGCAAGGGGGATTATTTTTTAACCATAAACCCAACTTGAGAGGGAGTAGTCGTCTACTTTTTAAAATAGTTTTACCTTACAAAATGCACACTCCTGCTCCCATACATTGCTGGCAGGGATGCAAAATGGTACTTGTGAAGGAGAATTTGGTACTTGTGAAGGAGAATTTGGTAAATTCTAACAAGATTGCATATGCATTTACACTTTGAATTATGAATGCCACTTCTAAGAATCAACTCTAAAGATATAATGGCAAAAATATAGAAAGACACATATGCAGGGTTATTCATTATAACACATTGTAGCAAAAGATTGGAAACAACTCAGATTTTATCACTGAGACTAAAAAACTATCACACATCTACACAAAGGAATACTATGCAATTATAAAAAAGAATGAGGAATAGAACTATATATTGCTGGGGAGTGGTTTCTAGCATATAGTATGTGAAAAAGCAAGGTAGGAAAAGTATATATTATAAACTATCACTTATTCTAAGAAAGGGGGGTGTGAATGTATATATGAATATGTATATATGAATATATATATGATTATATATATCCATATGTGTATATGAATGTACATACAATATAATATATGTATTTGCTTATAGTAAAAAAAGAAGGATACACTTGAAGCTAAAAATGAACAGAAAAAAAGATTACCAATGGGGAAGGGGGACAAGAAATAAGAAAATGTGGTGAAGGGAAAGGGATGGAGTTGGGACTTCTCTGAATATACCTTATTTTGTAGATTTGAATTTGGAAAGAAGCAATTATTTTATATAATTATATTACAAAATTAAGTTTTAAAAAGCTTTCCCTAAAAATAAAAAAGCAATGTAAAACAGATGAAACAAACTATGTAATAAGTTTTTGGCTTACCCACACAAAGAGGAACTGTTCCATATTATTTCAATTAAACACAATAGTTTGGCTTTACATTCCTAGAGGAATTTTGTGCTAAGGACAGAAAGAACTACAAAAAGATCTTGGAAATGTTAGTGTTATAATTCTGATGTGTGTGTAGTGTAGGAAAAGGCAAATGAGTATGCTGGTGTTGTTGGGAATTGGGATTTTGGGCATGGATAACAGGAGATACAGATATAATACGGGGGAAAGTAAGTAAAAATCTTATGTTCCTGGATTTGAAATGAAAGTATCATTACAAACTAACATTATATCTCATCTTTTATACAGTAGATTTTATAGCTTTGAACGCTGAAAAGACCTAAAAACAGTGACCACCCCAGTAGCAATGCACATCCCTGGTGTCAAGTTGTAGTCTTTAAGTAGCATTTTCCTATAAAAGGAATCTGGGCTCCTTGGAAAAATAGCTGATATCAGAACTGGGGCAGAAAATGTGTAAGATAAATGGGGTAGAAAATGTGTAGAATTTACCAAATTCTCCTTCACAAGTACCCTTTTGCATTCCTGCCAGCAATCTAAATGCTATGTAAATAGTTATACAGTATTGTTTTTTATCTGTATTTTTATTGTTGCATTGTTATTTTATTATTGGGGGGAAAAGTTATTTTATTATTTTATTACTGGGCCAGAAATGTATAAGATAAGCCTAGAACATCTTATTATACTACGAGGCAAAGAAACATTCAAAGACTACTGTGGATTTCTTAAAAGGACAGAAGAGCCACTTGAAGGGGGACGATTTGATTATCAATAAGAATAACAATTGCAATGGATTGAAACATTTGTATATGTTTAATCCTTCCTTGTGCTTATTCTGATTAAAAAAAATAAAGCTCGCCGGTCACCTTGGATCTTCTTTGGATGTATTAGAGAACGAATGGATATGCTGAAAACTGGAATATAAGTGGAAAAAATCTAGCTTTTATCTTTGTTTCTTACACAAAAAGCACATCATTATGATCAATTAATTGATGAGTGGAAGTTCCTTATTCTTCTTCTTTTACGTTTAGTTCAAAGTATTCATCATGAAAGTTCCCTCTTAAATAAGCATATTAGTTGGTAAATGAAGGAATGATAGAATTATAACACTTCTATGTTGCAACCTTTAATAAAATAGTGATCTGGACAATGATAGTGACTGATAACATCACAAAAAAGAGAGAAAACCAGTCTTTGTTGGCCTTTTAATGAATACTCACAGCACTACCTATTAAAGATTATTGCCAAATATAAGCAAATATGATCAAGGTTTTAGTTTTAATAACCAATTTATAGGAAATATTTATAGGGACAGAGAAACATGTTAAATAATATTATGAGATATGCTATTGTTTGAACGTCCCCTCCAAAACTCAGGACGTTTGAAATTTATTTGTCATTGTGATAGGGCTAAGAGAGGGGACCTTTAAGAGGTGATTAGGTCACGAGGGCTCTTCTCTCATGAATAGATTAATGCCTTTATTGTATGAGTGGGTTAGGTATTACGAGAGTAGACTCCTGATGATGGATAAGCACAGCTCCCATTTTCTCTCTGTCTTGTGTGCTTGCTTGCCCTTCTGCCATGTTATGATGTAGCAAGAAGACCATCACCAGATGTGGCCCTTCAATCTTGGACTTCCCAGCTTCCAGAACTGTGAGCTAAATATAGTCGTCCCTCAGTATCCATAGGTTATTGGTTCTAGGGCCCTGTATCGATACCAAAATCAGAGGATGCTCACATTCCTGATATAATATGGTATAGTATTTGCATATAACCTACACATATCTTCTCATATACTTTACATATCTAGTTTACTTATATCTAATACAATCTAAATGCTATGTAAATAGTTATACTGTATTGTTTTTTTATCTGTATTTTTATTGTTGCATTGTTATTTTAGTATTTTTTCCCTAATAGTTTTGATCAGTGGTTTGGTTGAATCTACAGATGGAGAAACTGTGATACAGAAGGTCAGCTGTAAATCTCTTTTCTTTATAAATTACCTAGTCTGTTGTATTCTGTTATGGCAGCAGAAAACAGACTAAGGTACAATTTGCAAATTCCAGACTGTACCAAACATTATGGGACCATCAACTTAGTTTAGCCAACAAAAAATTGCAAAAAAAGAGATATGAGTGAACTATAAGGGAATTAAAGGAAACCAATTGCTATGTACAGATCTTATTTGGATTCTGATCCAATGCATCACAAAAATGCAGATATGAGACAATCAGGGAAATTTGAATATTGACTAAATTTTAACAATACTAAAAAATTATTGTTATTTTTTACATGTGATATTAGTGTTATTATTTTTGGCAGTAAATACTGAGACATTTGCAGATTATATGTTAGGACATTGTGGATTTGTTTCAAAATAAGAAAGTAGCATGGGCTGGGAGGGCAGTAGGTGGGCAGTGTATGAGACAAGATTGGCCATGAGCTATTGGTTGAAACTAGGTGATGTGATGACTGCATGTATTACCACATCATAATAATCAGGCTAATTCTGTCAAATAAATGAAGAAGTACATATGAGGAATAGAATGCAGAGGAAAAAAGCAATGTCTTACTTTCTTCAAAGTTTACTAATCTGCTTTAAAGTTCTTGAGTAATCTTTAAGGATTCTAAACTTCTATTAGGACTTCAAAAATACAATTTATTTAGTTATTTTTGACTCTTAAAATCATCATTTGGAAACAAGAACTTCCATAGCAAATTTGTATTTTAACTCAGTATTTAGTCATGAATTATACAATTCTAAATGTATAGGCTTGTTAGAAAAGATGACATTTTCAATTGTAATGTTTATGTATGAGTTATCTCTCTTATGGGAGTCCACTGCTTATAGTAGCCTAGGCTTTTGATATGTTATAGTTGCTGCAGGCTGTGTGCTACATTTCTTGGTAAGTCTTGGCAGGTGTTAGCACAAACCCTGCTCATTTGTCATCTTTTACTAAGCTAAAACTTTTCTGTGCAGATGGATGGCACGCAAGTCTTCTCTTTTATCCCTGACCTTCCTGCGACCTTTATCCCTATCAGCAATCCCTTCTTTGATGGTCTTACTGTCATCTCAAATGGAATCTACCAATATTGTATTCCTTTTATTTCTTGTCAAGTGGTTCTCTCTTGACATAGCCTAGCATCTGATAACCCTAGACTCAAGAAATATTCTTTGTGCATGTCTTTCTTTGGCTATGACTGCGGGTCATCTGGGGAACTGTTTACAGTTGCAGATATCACCAGCGAAGGAAGAAAGGTAAAACTATCTTTGAACTCTGTGGAGATAAAGATTTTCAAATTCTGAAAGACAGAAAGGGAAAGCCTTATGGAAACCTTTACCTTCATTGTCACAAGGGTCACTACTCTTCTTATTTCAGGGTGGCTACTGAATTGTTTTCATTACAGTCCAATTCAGAGTATAAATTTGTAGTAGATAATAAGTATATGACTTCTTTTTTATAATTTTATTAAATGGATGTACTCATCCAATTGAAAAAGCCTACTTGGGAGTTTTAAATTTAAGATAATAATTTATGCAATTAATAAATCTGTGCCACCCTTTAAACAGATTAATCAAATTAATTTTGATAACATTATTCTTCATATTTCTCTTTGTATGTGCTAGAATTTTGATCCAATGAGGTTAAAATTAGAACATTCTGATCCACTGAGGTCAGAAGACTTACTAAGTTAGTGTTAGAACCCAGAGAGTCAAGGAATGCTCTTTCTACATCTCTCCTTCCCAAGCCGCATCCCCAACCAATGTATAGGCTTGAATCCCACTTCACTATTCAGAGGACCAGGTTTTGGTTTCTTTTTTTCTTTTGGCTTGGAAAAGCACCCATTTATTGTTTCACTGAGCTATAATTTGAATGTTTGTATCTCCCCCAAAACTCATGTGTTGAAATCCTAACCTCCAAGGTGATAGTATTAGAAAGTGAGGCCTTTGGGAAGTGATTAGGTTATGAGGGCATAGCTCTCATGAATGAGACTAGTGCCCTTAAAAAGGAGACTCTGGAAAGATCCCTTGCTCCTTCTAAGGAGGCTCTGGAAAGATCCTTTGCTCCTTCTGCCATGTGAGGACTCAGTGAGAAGATGGCTATCTTTGAACTGGGAACAAGTCCTCACTGAACACAGAGTCTGCAGGCGCCTTGATTTTGGATATCCTAGCCTCTAGAACTAGGAGAAATAAATTTCTGTTTTTTGTGAGCCACCCAACCTGTGGTATTTTGTTATAGCAGCCAGAACAGACTAAGACACACAGGTTTTTGTGGTTCAGGGGTTTGGGCATTGCATAGCTAAATCCTCTACTTAGATCTCACAAAGCTACCATCAAGGTGTCAGCCAGAGCTGTAGTCTTATCTGATGCTTAGGAACCTCTTAAAGTTCATTCAGCTTATAGACAGAATTCAGTTCCTTAAGGCTATAGAACTCATGGAAGCTTTTATTTTCTTTGAAGTTAGCAGAAGACTCTCCCTCTGGTACTTCATCCTCTTTTAAAAAC
This sequence comes from Cebus imitator, assembly GCF_001604975.1. NCBI lineage: Eukaryota > Metazoa > Chordata > Mammalia > Primates > Cebidae > Cebus > Cebus imitator. The sequence continues at coordinate 774,403 of NW_016107843.1, read as the reverse complement.
TCCCCTAAGTAAGTCAAGCCCACCCAAAATATTTTCTTTTTCTATTAACTCAAAATCAACTCATTAGTAACCTAATGACAGGAGTGAAACCCCATACTCAGGGAGAGAAAATTATATAGGGCATGTATACCAGGAGGTGGAAATCTCGGCCAACTATAACCTGTATGCCAAAACCTTTAAAACATTATTTTGAGAAATTAAGAAGAACTAAGTAAATGTGTGTGTGTGTGTGTGCACGCGCGTGTGTGTGTGTGTGTTCATGGGTTGCAAGGCTCAATACTGGCAATGTATTCTTTTAAAATTGATTTATATATTTAGTACAATCCAAGTTAAAATCCCAGCAGGCTTTTTTTGTAGACATTGACAAGTGATTCTAAAATCCATATGGAAATAGAAAGGACCTAAAAAAGCAAAGACAATTTTGAGAGAGGATCAAAGTTAGAGGAGTAACACCACTTAATTTCAAAACTTATAATGAGGCTACAATTATCAAGTCAATGTTGTATTGAAATAAAGATAGACAAATAGATCAATTAAGTAGAATAGAGATTAAAGAAATGGACCCACACATATATGAGCAACTGCTTTTTATCGTCATTTATTCATTCTTTAATGTTCCTTTATATGGATCTGTTTCTAACTTATATCATTTTCTTTCTTTCTGAGACATTTTTAAAACATTTCTTGCAAGTCTCATTGATTTTTCTCTATTGCTTTTCTGTTTTCAATTTCATTGATATCTGCTCTTAAATTTGTTTCCTTTTGCTTGTTTGGAATTTAATTATTTTCTCTTTCTTGTTTTTTAAGGTTGAAACTTGGATCACCGATTTGAGACCTATCTTCTTTTCTAATATAAGAATGTAATGCTATAAATTTCCCTTTAAACACTGCTTCAACTGCATGACACATACTTTTATATGTCATATTTTTGTTTCTTTCAATTCAAAATGTTTTCTATCCATAGGTTATTTAGATGTGTGTGATCTATTGGGTTATTCATTTCTAGTTTAATTCCATTTTTGTTATATAACATAATATGTATGATTTCACTATATTTTGTTAAGCTTTGTTGATTCAGAGTATGGTCTGTCTTAGTGAATGTTCCATATATACTTGTAAAGAATATGGATTTTACTGTTGTTGAGTAAACAAATTAGGTTATGTTGAATGATAGTGCTGTTCAGGTCTATATCTGTATTAGTCAGCTCAGGCTGCCAGAACAAAATATCGTAGACTGAGTGGCTTAAGCAATAAAAATGTACGTTTCACCATTTTGGAGGCTGGCAAGTCTAAGATCAAGATGCCAGCTCATTCATTTCTTGGTAAGGACCCTCTTCCTGACTTCCAGATGTCCCCCTTCTTCCTATATTTTTCACATGGCCTTTCCTCGGTGCTAGGACTTCAACATATGAATGGTGGGGGAATATATTCTGCTTATGGCAAGGCCCTTGTTAATTTTCTAATTATTCTATCTAATCATTGCAAGAAGAGTGTTAGAGTCTCTGAGTATAATGGTAGGCTTGTTTATTTCTCCTTTCTGATCTATCAGTTATCACTTCATGTATTCTGAAGCTGTACTAGTAGTGCTTACATATTTAAGACTGTTATTTCTTTGTGAACTGGCTCTTTTGTCTTTAGGTAATGTTTCTTTATATCATTGGTAGTTTACTTGTTCTGAAGTTCTCTTTGTTTGATATTAACATAATCCCTTCAATTTTCTTTTGATTAAAATTTGCATGGTATATTTTTTCCTATTGTACTTTTTATATTTTTATATAGACTCTTTCCATTTAATGTTAGTTTCTTGTAGACAACCTCTTTTTGGGTGTTGTTTCTCATCCAATATGACAATATCTGCTTTATGATTGTGTTTTTAGACCATTTAATGTAATGTACTTATTGATATGTTTGGATTTAGGTCTGCTACTTTTTATTTGTTTTGTTTGTTCCCTTTGCTTTTTGTTCTTCTGTTCCTCTCTATTTTTCTCTCTCTTTTTTTCCTGACTTCTTTTAGATTATTTGAATTTCTTCTATTTGAATTTTGACCTTACTATTTTTGGCTGTATCTCTTTGCATTGATTTTTGTGGTTGTTCTAGAGATCGTACTCTCTCTCTCTCTCTCTCTCTCTCTCTATATATATATATATATATATATATATATATATAGATATAGATATAATGTTTTTAGAGCTGACAGTATTTCACCACTTCAAGTAAAATATAAAATCCTTATAACCAATATATTCCTTTATTCTGCCCCCTTTATGTCATAGTTGTCGTATGTATTTTATCTATACACATTGTATTAGTCTGTTTCCACACTGCTATATAATTTATAAAGGAAAGAGACTAGATAATTTATAAAGGAAAGAGATTTAATTGACTCAATGTTTCACATTGCTGGGGAGGTATCAGGAAACTTAGTCATGGCAGAAAGTGAAGGGGAAACAAGCATCTTCTTCACAAGGTGGCAGAAGAGAGAGAAGTGAAGCACAGAAAAACTGCCACTTTTAAAACCGTCAGATCTCTGGACTCACTATCACGAAAACTGCATGGGGGAAACGTCCCCATAATCTAATTACCTCCCACCAGATTCCTCCCTTGACACATGGGAATTATAATTCAAGATGAGATTTGGGT
>NW_016107843.1:763510-771753 GCF_001604975.1 Cebus imitator | reverse complement strand
ATTCCTCCCTTGACACATGGAGATTACAATTTTAGATGAGATTTGGGCAGGGACACAGAGCCAAACCATATCGCCCTAAAAATTAAAAGAAAAATCATAAGACACCTTGAAATCCCCACCAGGCAATGTTATAATTTTTGCCTTTACAGTCATACATTCTTTGACTAACTTAAGAAAAATAGTATTAATATTTTATAATGGCCCTCATATTTATAATTTTTGTTGCTCTTTCTCATTTCTGATGTTCAGATTTCCCTCATATATCATTTTGCTTCTTTCTAAAAAATTTCCTATAACCTTTATTTTAGAGCAGGTCTGCTGGTGAATAATTGTTTTAGTTTTCCTTCATCTGAACATGTTTTATTTTGCCATCATTTTGAAGAATACCTTTGTTTTATATCGAAGCATTGACACGCTTTTCTTTCAGCACTTAAAAATGTTGTTCCATTGTCTTCTGGCTCCCTGGTTTCTGATGAGAAATCTGTTCTGATAAGAGCAATTCAAGTCATTGTCCTCCTATATACAATGTATCACTTTTATTTTAGCTGCTGTTAAGATTTTTTTTTCTTATTACTGGTTTTCAGAAGTTTGATCATGGTATCTCCAGTATGGTTTTCTTTGGTTTGATGCTGTCTAAGGCTTGCTGAACTTCTTGAATCTCTAAATGAATATATTCCACCTAACTCTTTTTACATTTTTGGTAAATGTTTTTAAATTTTTCCTGCATGAATACCTTTATTATCTTCTCCTGGGACTCATTGACACAAGTGTTAGATATTCTGATATTGTCCCATAGGTGCCTGCATTTCTGTTCACTTTTGAAAATCTTTTTCTGTTATTCAGATAGATAATTTCTACTGACTCATCTTCAAGTTCGTGGTCTCTTTCCTGTGTTATTTTTATTCTGTTGTTGAGCTCAACTAGTGAATTAAAAAATTTAAGACATTGTATTTTTCAATTCTAAAGTCTCCTTTTAAAATAGTTTCCATATTGACTTTGTGAACTTCTATCTTTTTATTTATATCAAATGTATTTACCTCATAGAGCGTAGTTATAATAGCGCCTTTAAAGTCTGATAATTTCAATATCTGAGTCATCTTGGAGTTAGTATCTGTTGTTTACCTTTTTGTCCTGTGAAAATTGGTCACATTTTCCTAGCTCTTTGCATATGAAATAATTTTGAAAAATATCTGGACATTTTGAATATCATACTGTGAAACTGAATCATTTTAAACTCATCTAAGAAATATAGATCTCTCTCTGTCCTCTTTGTGTGTGTGTGTGTGTGTGTGTGTGTGTGTGTGTGTGTGTGTGTGTATGTATGTGTGTATTTTAGACCACAAGTTCTGTATCATACTCTGTCAGCAGTAATTTCAGTGTCTGTTCAGTTTTTAAAATCTGTGGTTTGTTTCTTTGAGTCTGTGCCATACATTTGCCACTTTGGGGTCAGTCTGGAAGTTGAGAAGTAGTTTATGTTGTATTTTAGTTCTGAAAGCTTTTGCTATGCTGCTTTTGTTCTGCCCAATGCATAAATTACTCATGGATTATTCTATGACTCAGGAGTGAGTTATATCTTAGTTTGGTTCTCAAAGTCTGCTATACTGACTTGGGTCTGTCCTAGATATTTACAGCTCAGGTGTGAGTTCACATCTTATCGGTAATGATACACAATATTCAGAAATAATCTCCCTTTTGTCTGGGATTCTTCAACACTTCACCTACCACCTCCCCACACACAAAATATACACATCAACTTACAGAGACCTCTTTTCTTGGTCTTATGGCTAGAAAGATGAATATTTTATTGCCTGTGCAACCACTGCCACAGCTCCTAACTAGTGTCCATCTTTGGGCCATGAGAGAAAAGAGGAAAAATATCTGAGAATCTTATTCACCCATATGGGTCTCTTCTTCAAGATTTGATTCCTGTCCCCAATCTGCCTAATTTTGTCTACTTTTGAGTATTCAGGTTGTTACTTTTTGTGTTTTGTTCAGAGTTTTTAGTTGCAAGCAATGAGCTCACTCCATCTTGGTCAGGACTGGAAGTCTGTCTTCACTACACTTTTAAGAAGAGAACTTGGGCTTCATGATTGCTCCATAGTCTCCTGTTAGATTCTGGGTAAAACACAAGACATTTAAAGAACTCATAGACCTGTTTCCACTAGGAGGGAGCACTGAGAAACCCAGCATTTCTCCAGGTCTCTGCAGCCTCAAGGACATGGATGAAATCTTAGCAGCTTGTGGCTTCAAATTCCCACAAAGAGAAACACTAGGACCTTAAACTCCTCTCTGCACTCTGCCTCATTCCCATTCTTTCCTTAAGGGTTGTAGGTATGTGGCCAGTGCTGCTGCGTGTCTACCTGCTTCCAGTGCTTGTTCAATCAGCTTGCCTTGGCTGCATGGATGGAAGAGGTCTTCTCCCTGGTAGTGTTTACAATTCTTTCAATAGGCTCCCAAAACTGACTTTTTCCAATATCTTCAAAGCCTCTTTGAGAAAAGCTGGAATAAGTGCCTCTCCCTGGCCCCATGTTAGGTTGAAAACTGGTCACTAGTTGCTGCTCATCACACACTTCTGGCTCTCTAATTTCTCAGCACTTAGTATGGTTGTCTTCTTGGCCCTTTTGTGGTTGGGTCAGGCCAAATGATTAATTCTGGTCTATAAGTTGAGGTGGAAGTGATGAATATTACTTCCAGGCTGGAACATTGCATTGTCAATGTGAAATTTTCTAGAGTTCTCTTTCCCTCTGTCAAAATGACTGTAATGCTCCAGGTTGTAGCTCCTCTATCAGGCAAGGTCTCAGAGTGAGGACCACATAGTGAACAGCCCCCTGTCAACCTACAATGGCCAGTATGAATGAGAAATAATTTTCATTATATTAAGCTACTGAAGTTTTGGGGTTATTTGTTGGTTATTTATCTAACCTACCCTGACTGAAACAGAAGCTATATTGAGGAGTACTATCTAGCATTATACTAAAAATTATTTCTCCTTACCCACTTCAAATAAGGGTCTCAGGGCATAGACAAATTATCTTAAGGTGGTCCTACTTAATTGTTAGTTTTCTATCCATTCAGGCACTCTTCTTAGAACCTGAAGCTCTCTCTGTCTTGCTGGAATTTGAATCTTAGTTTCCAGGACCTGAGTGTCATTTCTTAAATTTATCCCCTACATTTATTCCTTGAAGCCAGGTCATCTTCATGCAACAGAGCAAATGATAACCTGCCAACAAAACCCAGAATTCAAGAGGTGGGCTAGAGTTTAGACTCCTCTCTTTCCTCCATTCTATTACACTAAAGTTGTTTGTTTCTTTTTCCTTCCGTTATTCCAGTCATTTCTGGCACTTTCACCTTTTAATACATTTTCCTTTATTCCCCTTTTATAACATCCTACCCTGAAGACATCTGGTTACTTATTGCTATACTTTTATATCCTTCTTTTTCTTAGTGGACTTCCGTTTTCCTTATTTAGATTAAATTTAGTGTTCTCACTTCAAGGCCCCTCAACATTTTTATTAAAGTTGATTCTGTCTGTGGCTCTTGTTTAATTCTTGCATCCCTGGCCTAAAGAAGTAATGCACTAAATCTCCTGGAATAAGAAAATATAGAGAAGATGTTACATAGTCATTACAGCCCACATATAGCACTTGTTACGTACCAGACACTTTTGTAGCCTCATTAAGATATATTAACTAATTTTCTGCTCACAAAAGCTCCATATATACATAAGTATTATAATCTCTACTTTGCAGATGAGGGAACAGGCACAATGATTATATGACTTGTTTAGGACCACACAGGTTATAAGTGGTAGAGAGAAAATTAGAAATCAGGTTGTTTGGCACCAGAGCCCATGTTTTAGTTATTACATTCTGTTGCTTCACTATAGATGCTGAAGGTTTTAAACCATGGGTCGATAAACTGTGGCCCTCAGACCATATATGCTTTGGCATACATTTGTATAAATGAACACAACCACATCCACTTGTTTAATATTGTCCATGACTGCTTTCATGCTATAAGGGAAGGGGTGAGTAGTTGAGATGGAGACCATATAGCCCACAGAGCCTAAAATATTATTATCTGACCCATTTTAAAAGATGAATCGGAGTATTTCAGACAAAATATTCCTGAAAAAGGGAATGGCATGCAAAAAATTATGGGACATACAACCTTAGAGTTTTTTTGCATCTGCACTATAAATGTTTTAAGAGAAGAGTCTCATTTTCTCACCACAGTGAGAACACCATATGTACTGAATACACAGTTGTTGAAAACATTTGTCCAGTTTATCCATAATGTTAAGCCACTCATAAATGTATACTGTTGTACTTTTGTGTTTTCCAGCATTATCTTTTCTTCTAATTTTAATTATTTTAATATTGGTGGGTGATATGGTTTGGATCTGTGTCCCTACCCAAATTTCCATGTTGAATTGTAATCCCTAGTGTTGGAGGTAGGGCTTGGCGGGAGATGACTGCATCGTGGGAGTGGTTTCTCATGAATTATTTAACATTGTCCCTTCCCCTTTGGTGCTGGTCTCATAACAGAGATCTCATAAGATCTGAATGTTTAAAAGTGTGTAGCACCTCCTGCCTCATTCTCTTGCTCTTTCTCCAGCCATTTGAAATGCTGCTCCCCCTTTGCCTTCTGCTATGATTGTAAGTTTCCTGAGGCCTTCCAGAAGCCAAGCAGATGAGCCAATTAAACCTCTTTTCTTTATAAATTACACAGCCTCAGGTATTTCTTTATAGCAGTGCAAGAACAAACTAATAAGATGGGTATATAGTAGGTGTATATATTTATAGGGTACATGAGATGTTTTGATACAGCCATGCATAGTGATATTACTTATGACCATATGAGTCAGGAACAAGGAAGGATAGAGTAGCCCAGTGAACTGAGTATATTATAAATTCACATTATCATGATTTTAATTATATTACATTTATTTATCTAAGTATTTGTTGATAGGTTGTATATTTTGTGTTCAAATGTGTTGTATAACAGAAAATGATCCTAGTGAATCTGATGACATGTCAAAAAAATTTGTCCCTGGATTTCTGGTGGTGGTGGCAGTGGTAAGGGGCTTAGACCACACATACATACACACACTCACTGTTACCAGACCTTGCCTCTTCCTAACAAACACACTCACAGACACATTTTAATAATTAACATTTTATTTAGCCCCATTTCAAAGATCAACATTATAATGACAATTATTTAAAATATAAACAGGATCCAATAACTCTGACATAATGTATTTCTTGCTTTAGAACTGAGGAGGATCATCAGAGGGAGTCACATTGCTTATTTGGTTCACACAGTTGTTTATTGTTTGCAGCAGTAGAAAGGAATAGTTTTGTGTCATAATAACTTCACAAGGCTTTGACACTGAGTAAAATGAGGAGCTGTTGCCTGGGAGAGTTGTTTTTTTTTAATACAGAAGGAAATAATTGCATGTACTAAAAACTTTTGAAATTTAGTGTATGTGTTTAATTCAAGTTTATAGGCAGAAAAGTGTTTCATCTCTCTGATAGATCATGTTTTTTTAATCTGATGAATAAAATAGTTTTTATTTATATCTGTTTTTACTAAATACCTAAGGTAAATGATTCATTATATAAAATCTTGTTGTAATAAAAATTAGTTTCCATATTGTGATTCCATAGTTTTAAAATTATTATCTATTTAGAACACTCCTTTTAAAAATGTATTTATTTTCTTTTATTATATTTTAAGTTCTGGGGTACATGTGCAGAACATGCAGATTTGTTACATAGGTATACACATGCCATGGTGGTTTGCTGCATCCATCACTCCGTCATATGCATTAGGTATTTCTTCTCATGTTATCCCTCCCCTATCCTTCCACTCCCTGCTATCCCTTGCCTAACTCCCCACCCCCCGACAGGCCCCAGTGTGTGACATTCCCCTCCCTGTGTCCATGTGTAGAACACTCTTTTTTTTTTTTTTTTTTTTTTTTTTTTTTTTTTAAGAAAAGAGTCTTTATTTTAGGTTTAGGGATACATGTGCAGGTTTGTTATATAAGTAAACTCATGTCATGGGGGTTCATTGTACAGATTATTTCACCACCCTGGTACTAAGGCTAGGACCCAATAGTTATTTTTTTCTGATCCTTTCCCTCCTCTCATCTTCCGCCATTATGTAGACCCAGTGTCTGTTGTTCTCCTCTTTGTGTCCATGCAGAATAATATTATTTACACATTAGCATTTTTTTTGTTTATGTAATATGTTTTAGAAACTATAAAAGTGGCCTACTTGTTGAAAAGTATTTTTTAATATTCTAAAGATCTGCTATGTTCTTTTTCATGTTTCAACACCATTGAACTGTTTATCTTAACAGTGTCATCTAATAATCTGAGATTTCTTGAAGAAGTAACCTCATCATTTTCAGAGAGCATAATACTTCAAACTACATTTCGCTTGACTGTACAGGGAATACTTGACAAGGGTTTCAGTGGGGGCATCTATAAGAAACTCTATGATCTTTCCCTCAGCAATTAAATTCTTGTTTACTAACTGTAGCTTAATTAATTGAATATGCTAAGTTTGTCTAATTTTTTAAACTTTTATTTTAAGTTCAGGGACACATGTGCAGGTTTGTTACAACAGTAAACTTATGTCATAGGGAGGGTGTTATTAAAATTATTTTGTTACCCAAGTATTAAGCCTAGAATGCATTAGTTATTTTTCTGGGTCCTCTCTCTCCTTCCACCCTTTACTATTAGGTAGACTGCAGTGTGTGTTCTTCCCTTCAGTATGTCTGTGTGTTCTCATCATTTAGCTCCCACTTATAAGTAAGAACATGTGGTATTTGGTTTTCTGTTCCTGTGTTAGTTTGCTAAGGATAATGGCCTCCAGCTCCCTTTGTGTTCCTGCAAATGATATGATCTCATTCTTTTTTATGGCTGCTTCATATTCCATGGTGAATACATACCACATTTTCTTTGTTCAGTTGACCATTGATGGGCATTTAGGTTGACTCCATGTCTTTGCTTTCATAAATAATGCTGTGGTGAACATACGTGTGCATGTGTCTTTATGATAGAAAAATTTATGTTCCTTTAGGTATATATAGCCAGTAATAAGATTACTGGGTTGAATGGTAGTTCTGTTTTTAGCTATTTGAGGAATCACCACAGTGCTTTCCACAGTGGTTGAACTAATTTACACTTGCCTCAACAGTGTATAAGCATTCCTTTTTCCCTAAAATCTTGCCAGCATTTGTTATTTTTTGACTTTTCAATAATAGCTATTTAAACTGGTGTGAGATGGTATCTTATTGTGGTTTTGATTTGCATTTCTCTAATGATCATTGATATTGAGCTTTTTTCATATGATTGTTGGCTACATGTATGTCTTTTCTTGGAAAGTGTCTGTTCATATCCTTTTCCGACTTTTTATTGGGGTTGTGTGTTTTTTTTCCCCATAAGTTGGCTTAATTTCCTTAAAGATGACAAATACTAGGCCTCTGTCAGATACATAGTTTGCAAAATTTTTCTCCCATTCTATTTAGTCTGTTCAATCTGTTGATAGTTTCTTTTGCTGTGCAGAAGCTGTTTAGTTTAATTAAATATCATTTGGCAATTTTTGCATTTGTTTCAATTGCTTTTGGTGTCTTTGTCAAGAAGTCTTTGCCTATTTCTATATCTAGAATGATATTGCCTAGGTTATATTCCAGGATTGTTATAGGTTTGGGTTTTACATTTAAATCTTGAATCCATATTTAGTTTATTTTCATACATGGTATAAGGAAAGGGAACAGGTCCAGTTTCAATTTTCTACATATGGCTAGCAAGCTATCCCAGAACCATTTATTAAATAGGGAATCTTTTCCCTTTTGCTTATTTTTGTCAGGTGTGTTGAAGATCAGATGGTTGTAGGTGTGCGGCTTAATTTCTGGGCTTTGTATTCTGTTCCATTGGTCTATGTGTCTGTTTTGTACCAGTGCCAAAGAGAAAGAGAAGGAGTATACTTGATAAATTTCTTCTTTCTTTATTGTTACATAATATTTGTACATATTTATGGAGTACATGTTTGTTATATGCACAGAGTGTGTAATGATCAAGTCAGGGCATTTGGGGGTGTCCATCACCTTGAGTATTCATCATTTCTTTTTCTTTTAATTTATTTTATTGCATTTTAGGTTTTGGGGTACATGTGAAGGACATGCAAGATTGTTGCATAGGTACACACGTGGCAGTGTGATTTGCTGCCTT
>NW_016107843.1:756875-758925 GCF_001604975.1 Cebus imitator | reverse complement strand
AAGTCTGATTCTGTCATTTCATCACACTCGTTCTGCATCCAACCATGTTCCCTTGCTGGTGAGGAGTTGTGATCCCTTGTAGGAGGAGAGGTGTTCTGGTTTTGGGTGTTTTCATCCTTTTTGTGCTGGTTTCTTCCCATCTTTATGGATTTATCTGCCTGTCGTCTTTGTAGTTCCTGACCTTCTGGTTGGGTCTCTGAGTGGACGTTCTGTTTGTTGATGATGAAGTTGTTTCTGTTTCTTAGTTTTCCTTCTAACAGTCTGGCCCCTCTGCTGTAGGACTGCTGAGGTCCACTGTAGGCCCTGCTTGCCTGGGGATTGCCTGTAGCAGCTGTAGAACAGTAAGAGTTGCTACCAGTTTCTTCTTCTGCTATCTTTGACCCAGAAGGATACCCGCCAAATGTCAGTCTGATCTCTCCTTTATGAGGTGACTCTTTGGATATACAGGGGTCAGGGAGTTGCTTAAGGAGACAGTCTGTCCTTTATAGTGGCTCAAGTGCTGAGCTGTGAGCTCCATTTTTCATTCAGAGCTGCTGGTCAGGTACGTTTAGGTCTGCTGCAGGAGAACTCATAAACCGCTTTTTGTTCTCAGGTACTCTGTCTCAGGGAGTTAGGGCTTTATTTATGAGTTTCTGTTGTGCTGCTGCCTTTTTTTTGGAGGGGGGCTGCCCTGCCAAGCAAAGAAGCATCCTGTTCAATGTCTGCCTGCAGATGCTTTGCTGAGCTGCTGTGGGCTCCGCCCAGCTGCCGTGTGAACTTCCCTGCAGTCTTGTTTATATGGGTGTATTTGGAACTGCCTCGGCAATGGTGGCCCGCCTTTGTATTGGCGGACTCCCTCTGTAATGGCAGGTTGCCTTGACAATGGCAGGTAGCCTTAGCAATGGCGGTTTGCCTTGGCAACGGCAGGCTGCCTTAGTATTGGCTGACTACCTCCGTAGTGTTGGAGTGCCTCAGTAATGGCGGACGCCCCTCCCCCACAGAGCGGGACCATCCCAGGTTCAGCTGCGCTTGCTGTGAAACTCTCAATCCAGAGAGTTTCTGATTGCTGTTCTTTTGTGGGGGTGGGACCGAGCCTGATCACCTGGCTCCCTGCCTCAGAGCCTTTTTTTCCTTTTTTAGTTGAACAGTTGACTCTATCCCAGTCACCTGTTGAAAGGGCGCCCTGGGATCTGTGTGATTTCCCATGGGCGACTCACTGCGCCGGCTTAAACAGCAGCACGGAGATTCGTGGCGCTTTTTTGCCCAGGAATCTCCTGGCCTGGCTCTCTGTTCAGTCCCCTCTTTAATCAGATGAATGGGTGACTTCCTGGGTCTCCAATCGCCAGCCAAAAGTGCACCTGGACCAGTGTATTTTGTACCGAGAACTGCCGGCTGGGGCGCCAACAAAGCAGCTGCGAGGGCATAGCAGCCGCACCAACTAAAAGAACTGCACCGGCCACAACAGCCACACTGGTGACCCGTGGGGATCCTCCGCCTGGGAATCTTCTGGTATGTGGGCAATAAAAACGAGGCATCCACTCACCCTCTGTGCTTTCACTGGGAGCTGCAACTCCGAGCTGTTCCTAAACGGCCATCTTGGATCTTCCAATCTAGTATTCATCATTTCTATGTGTTGGGAACATTTCAAGTCCTCTTTTTTGGCTATTTTGAAAAATATAATACATTGTTGTTAAATATAGTCACACATTTGTGACTATATATATCCTAATTATATGTATAATATATAAAATACATATCATATATATTTATATATCGCATATATAATTTATGTTATATGTATAAAATTAGGATAACATGATATTATCTTGGAAATAGGCACATAGACCAATGAAACAATATTGAGGTTGGGTGCAGTGGCTCATGCCTGTAATTCCAACACTTTGGCAGGCTGCGGTGGGGAGATTGCTTGAGCTCCGGAGTTCAAGACCAGGCTGGGAAACATAGTGAGACCTTGTCTCTACGAAAAAAGGAAAAAAAAAGCCAGGCATGGTAGTCCATGGCGGTAGTCTCAGCTACTCAGGAGGCTGAGGTGGAATATTGCTTGAGCCCA
>NW_016107843.1:741518-756660 GCF_001604975.1 Cebus imitator | reverse complement strand
CAGAGGTACAGATGTGGCACTATAGGTCAGTGGGACTATATTAGTTTTGTAGAAATCCCATAGAAAATTACCACAAGTTTGGTGGCCTAAAACAAGAGAAATGTACCCTCTCACAATTCTAGAGACCAGAAGTCTGAAATCAAAGTGTTAGCAGTGCCACGTTTTATCTGAGGATTCTAGAAAAGAACCCTTCCTTGCTTCTTCCAGCTTCTAGTGACTCCATATGTTCCTTGACTTGTGGCAGCAGAATGATAATCTCTGCTTCCATCTTCACATGGCCTTTCCCCCTGTGTGTCTATATCTTCTCCTTGTCTTATAAAAGCACTTGACATTGCGTTTAGGGCATACCTTGTTAATTTAGGATGATCTTACCTCCAGATCTTTCACTTAATTGCATCAGTACAAACCTTTTTTCAAATTTTGGTCACATTGATAGGTACCGGGTATTAGAACTTGAATGTATCCTTTGGGGGGCGGGCACAGTTCAACTCCCATAAAGAGAGAGTTTAATAAATGTTACTAAGGCAATTGGCTATTCATGCAGGAAAAAATTACATTCCTAAATCATCCCATATGAAAACCAGACTTTCATGTGGATAAAATGCAAAAAAGAGAATTTTAGTGGGAAAGAAAATATGTAGAATATTGTAATCTGTGTAGAATTCTAAAAATCCTTGTTACAAAACGACCTTGAAAGCACAGGCATAATGGAAAAAAATTGATAAATTCAGTTACGTTTAAATTTAATACTTTTATACATCACAACTACTATAATGGAAACATAAGTCATATTAGAAGAATATATTTGCAGTATATATAACTAATAATGAGTATGTACAAATCAGTAAGAAATGGAAACTAAACAAAGCAAAGCAATAATTTTTAAAATGGGGAAAGGTATAAACAGGCAGTTCATAGAAGAGGAAAGAAACCTATGAAAAGATACTTCAATTCCCTGCTAATATGGGAAATGAAATTTCAGCAAAGAATGAGATTCCTTTTTGCAAACATCAAACATGTAAAAAACGGAAAATCTTCAGATTACCAACACTTGGTATAGTATACATTAGTGTAGACACTTTGGAGAGCAATTCTGCTCCGTCTAGTAAAGTTGAAAGTATGTATTTCTAGAACCTAAAAATTCTCCTGGAGACATGTGCATTGCAGCTCTCAGTCATCAGTGAGAGAATGAATAATTTGTAATAAATTCATGCAATGTAATATTCTGTGACAACTGAAATAAATGAATTAGCTGTATCTGTGTCAACCTGGATAAATCCTTAAAATAATGTTAAGATAAAAAGCAAATTTCAGAAGAGTAAATATAGTGTGAGAGTGTTAAACACCAAACTCTGGAGAATTACTCCTTTGGTGGAGGTGGTGGAGAAAAGGAAATTTAATGGAAAGAGAGAAATATAGGGCTTAAAATTTATTTGCTATATTTTCAATAGGGTGGATCATGAGTACATGAGTGTTTATTATATTATTCTCTGGATTCTTTATATTTCTTAAAACTTTTAAAATCTTTCATCATTTCAAAAGCAAAATATAAGAGATGATTGAGTTATTACAGGGAAAATGTTCTGATGATTTCCGTCCTCTCAAATTTAAAATAATACGAATTGTAACTAAAATTATAGCAAGATGGAATTTAAATACAAGGAAGAATAAGTGAAGAAGGAACATGGGAAATCTGGAGGCCTGGGACTCAATTTTGGTTCTGTCATCAACTAGTTCTAGGACCATGGACAAATCCCTTAACCTGTCCGAACCTTTGTAAAGTTGTATTGAAAACAGACTGTGATCTAGATTGTAGGTAAAATGTCTATGGTTTGCAAAATTTACAAAAAACATGACCATGTGAATTGACAGGAGGGCTGCTCCAGAGGAGTTAGGCAAAAGCTACATTTTTGTTGATTGAAGTTTCAGGACATTGTGATTCTTTGATGTTAAGGCTGTGGAGTGAGGAAGATTTGAAGTTGGATAAATTTGGGGCTATCTAGTATAATTGAAAGTGCTCACCCCCACCCCAGAATCTAATATTTCCTCTGGAAATGTGTACAAATGTTCACAGCAGCTTCAGAAGACAATGAAGAAGAAGAAATAGGAAATGTGGCAAAGAATACTCTTTAGTGCAGACATGAAGATAATCAAAGACTCCAGTCTTCTCCCTAGATAAATTGGGAAATATTTTGTGTGTGATGTTTCTCATCTTGCCAATCATGTTACACATCAAATAATATTTTTACTGATACTTTGCAAACTGTGTAAAACAACACAATGTTGTAGAACAAGCATTAACTGAAGATTCCTTTGAAGAGGAGGGCTTGCTGACTGGCTGACCCCTAAGGATCCTCAAAGGGTGACATTCATTATGATAGACCAGAGCTTGCTTCTCAGTCGGTGGAAAATTCTTCTAATCATCAAATGTGTAAAATTGAAACCAAGGATTCAGATCTTATCTATGTCTAATCAAAAATGGAAGTTTTCTCCTTGAAAGAGATTTTCCCTAAATCTAACAGATAATCCTAAGAAACCCACACTTGACATTATTAATAATAAGTTGTAAGTTAAAACTTTTCTAAACTATTAATAACAAAATTTTTTGAACAGCCATTTTAGGAAACTGAATTATCTTTCTATTCTCTCTGTTATAATGACACTACAAAATCATTATTTCATGAAAAGGCAAAGTGCATGCATTAAAAAATGTGAGAAAACAGTATTATAGAGGTGGGTCAAGCTTTCAATTAGTAAAAACATTATGTTAATTTTTGTGGATTTTGTTTTAATTATGGTATTTTCCAGCTATTTAAAATGTGTATTTATTGTGAGTCTTCTCATTCTAAATTAATATTTTCTTTTACATATAAGTTTTATTCTTGTTTTCATTTTTTTAGTTTTTAACTTTTATGTTAGGTTCAGGGGGTATCAGTGCAGGTTTCTTTTATGGCTAAATTGCATGATTTGGGGGTTTGGTGTACAGATTCTTTTGTCACTCAGGTAATAAGCATAGTAACTAATAGGTAGTTTTTTTTATCCATATCCTCCTCCAACCCTCCACCCTCAAGTAGGCCTTGGTGTCTGTTGTTTCTTTCTTTGTATCCATGTGTACTTAATGTTTAGTTCCCACTTATAGGTGAGAACATGCATATTCTCTTCCCAAAAGGCTGTCCCTCAAACTGCATAAGCTTCAGATACCACAGAACCTGTATTTTCCCTGAGCTTAAGAGATTATAAATCCCAGAGGCCAATTTACCATCTACATTATGGATCCTGTCAGGAATTGTGATACTTGAAATCCTTATGACCAACCTTTTCAAAGCCTGGTGTCAGACTTGCTAAATTACACTTATTAGTAGAAAATGGGCAAAGAAAGTGACAAGAATCCACGTAACCTGGTTAAAAATCTATATTGATAGAGCTATATAGAAATAGTGATTATAAAAATGGTAATAATTATAGATAACATTTGTTGAGTACCTACTATGTGCCAAGCCCAGTATTTTATGCCTTTTATGTCAATTCTCAGTTAATCTTTGCACTAACTTCATTAAAGTTGTTTTTATGGAAAGAAGGGCAAGTGCCCAGACAGCACACATGTTAAGACCTGCTAGGTCAGTGATCATCTGGAAAATCTCATGAAGATTTTAAGCAGTAGCAGGTGTAAAGGTCCTTGCTCATTCATTCTAGGGTAGTGCATGGTGATTTAGCAGAACCAGACATTCAATTCCAGGAGAGGTGCCCTTACTCTTAGGTCTGGGGCATTTAGGCTACATGATTAGTATGAGAGCTTTGTAATGTGTCAACTTGGCTAGGCTAAACTACATTTCCCAAAATTCCTTTCTTAATATGTTTCTGGTTAAGAGGACTACAAAGGAAATTCTGAAGAGATTTGGAGAGCTAGGGAAAGGCAGCTGCCATTTTATAGCATACACACATTGTTGCCAATCTGCTGACTTATCTCCTTGGCATGACATATCAGCTGGGTTAGGGGTATGTGTTTAGCTCTTTGATAAAGGACTCTGCTTCCTCCATGATATTCTGGTATCACTTGCAACACAAACAGATACTGATTTCAGTCAACTCTTCTGGGTTTCCAGCTTGTGATCATGGGGTCCCAGGCTGCATGTATTCTTCCTTTCCTGGCTGCCTTCCCTGTGAACTTCAAGTTCTAACATGGGCAAGAAGACAGCCTCACAGAGACTGCTTAACTAATTCCCACAACTGTAAGCCAATTCTCTGTAATATCTATAGATATAAATGTAGATGTAAATATATAGAGATAGATATATATCTCCTACTGTTTCTGCTTCTCTGGTTGAGCCCCAACTGATACAATTAGAGAAGTATTGGCCCCTTCCTTGGTATGATAAGGGCCCTGAAGTCCATCATTTGCAGTTCTAGGTGATGACATAGTGCTAAGATTCATCGATTCATTATTCATGATTAGAGAAAAATTAGTTCTCTTCCTGGTATACTCAAGGAGCTAGGTGCCAGGCCTTGAAACTGAATAGGGTTGATTATTCTTATTACTAGACCATAGCTGGTTTGCATGGAGCTTTGCCAGAGGCTAATTCCTTTACTGAGAGGCCAAGTTGCAGGGATTCATTCTTGGACAAGTATGGCAGATGGTATTTTCTAAAGATAGCTATACCAATATACAGTGCGTCCCACATACTCTTCCTAACAATGAGATGATGTTGCCACTCTTCCATGGAGAGATGGGGTCTTTATTCCATTTTTTTTGAAACTTGGAAAATCTTTGTAATTGCCTTCACTACCAGAATGCAGCAGAAGTGATAGTATGTGACCTCCAAGGCTATATTATAAAAGGCTATGTGGTTTTCATCTAGTTCTCTCTCTCTCTCTCTCTGTTTCTCCCTCCCTCCCTCTCTCTCCCTCTCCCTTCCCCCGTTCACGGCATACAGTCACCATTACAGAAGAAAGCCTAAACTAGCCCATGCAGGGAGACCACACAGACACACCCACGTGAAGAGGAGCAAAAGTCTCCAATTTTTTCCCAGCATCAACCACCAGACATGTGACTGAGTGAGGCTTTAGAAATTTTCGGGCCGGGTGCGGTGACTCAAGCCTGTAATCCCAGCACTTTGGGAGGCCGAGGCGGGTGGATCACGAGGTCAAGAGATCGAGACCATCCTGGTCAACATGGTGAAACCCCGTCTCTACTAAAACTACAAAAAATTAGATGGGCATGGTGGTGCGTGCCTGTAGTCCCAGCTACTCAGGAGGCTGAGGCAGGAGAATTGCCTGAACCCAGGAGGCGGAGGCTGCGGTGAGCCGAGATCGCGCCATTGCACTCCAGCCTGGGTAACAAGAGCGAAACTCCGTCCCCCCCCAAAAAAAAGGAAATTTTGACCCCTGGTTTTTTAGTCTTTCAGCAGGGGCTTCAGATACTATGGAGCAGAATGGGACAGAAATGAGTTGTCCTCAGAAAACCCTGCCCAAATGGTAGATTTGTGAAGAGAATAAAATTGGTTGTTTTTACCACTAAATTTTGGAGTAATATCTTGTTTGGCATTAGTTACTGGAAAAGGCAAGTTAACCGTGTGTAATAATGATCTACTGCTGTGTAACAAATTATTTGAAAATTTAGTGACTTAAAAGTGGAAACATTTATTACCTCACAGTTTCTGAGAATCAGAAATTCAGGAATTGCTTCGCTTGGTAGCTCTGGCTCAGGATTTCCCATGAGGTGGTAGATGAGATGTTGGTTAGAGCTATAGTCATTTGAAGGCTTTACTGGGCAGGAGGATCACCTTCCAAGATATCTCCCTCACATGGTTATTAGGAAAAAGCCTTAGTTTCTTGCTGGATGTTGGCAATAGGCCTCAGTCTGTTACCACATGGGTTCCTCACAGGGCTGTCTTAATGTCTTCATGGTGTGACATTTGGCTTCCCCTGGAGCAGATGAGAGGGAAAGAGAGAGAACAAGAAGGCAATCTTGCATGTTCTTCACATGTACCCCAAAACCTAAAATGCAATTAAAAAAAATTATTCTCATGATCTAGCCTTGCAAGTTACCCACCATCATTTCCACCACATGCTGTTTGTTAAAATACAGCCCACACTCAATGGGAAGGCAATTACGCACCACCTTTTGAAGTGGGGAATATCAAAGAATTTGTTGGTTTGACCTTAATTGTAGTTTCTATGCCTCCTTCCCCCATTCTGTGACCATTCCATCCTCTTTCAACAAAAGAGGGCTGTGAGGCTAATTACTGCCATCATTCTAGGAAACACTGGAGGATAGTTCAGAATGGCTGGGCGACTATCCAGCGGTGCAGGTCATATTTACCTGAGGCAGTTGGGGGAAGGCAATTTGTAAGAAGGAACCAGGAGGCATGCATTGTGTGGTCTACAAAGTAATAAGGCTGACACTTACTACTACTGTGTGGAGGTTAAGGAAATGTTAAACACAAGTTGCAGAATTGCTCTTGAGTTTCTTCCAGTGGCGGGAACCTGTGTCATTCTGGAGGAAGAATGAGTTCTCCTGCCTTGTTGCTCAGTCTTGGATCCTAAGATCCAGTGTTGATATTTTTATTGATGAGAATTAGTGTTTTAACTTAATGGAATTTGCAAGAGACTGGGAGATGCCAGTGGCAAAGTGGTGATGTTAGGAGACACTGGAATGGCCTTTATTTACTTCACAGATTCATGAGGATGACAGTTTTCCTGGAATGCAAGGTGGTTGGTAGTTACTGATCTCTACCCCTTCCTCCTATAATTTTTGGCGATGTTTTAGTACTAGTTGAGGTGCTTCTTCTTCTACTTCAGATGAAGTATTTATTTCATCTGGTTCACATCCAGGGTGATAATCTTGATGGATAATGAGACACTCAGTTACTGCCACACTGAGATAATTTGTTATTAGTAGTTATATCTTGCTTTTTAAAAATGGAGGTACAATTCACATAAAATAAAATTCACCACTTTAAAGTATACAAGGAATTAGAATTTAGTACATTCAAAATGTTGTGCAACCACCTCTCTCAAGTTCCAAAATATTTTCACCACTCTAAAACTTGTATGCATTAAGCAGTCACTTTTCATTCTTCTCCTCCTAGACCATGGCAATGATTATTCTGCTTTCTGTCTCTATGAATTTACCTATTCTGAATTTTCAATGGGCTGTTCTTCAGCCATAAAAATTGAAGTACTAATACATGTTACAATGGGGATGTACCTCAGAAACTTGCTAAGTGAATGAAGCCAGACACAAAATGTCTCATTACTATACGATTCTATTTGTTTGAGTTCCCTTCTATTTCAAGCTTATTTTTATCAAAAGAGTGCTGCATTTTGTCAAATTATTTATTTTGCATCAATTGAGATGATTGTGTGTGTGGATTTTTTCCTTCATTCTATTAATGTGGCATATTACATTAATTGGTTTTCAATGTTGCACAATTCTTACATTCCTGGGATAAACACCACTTGTTCATGGTGTATAATTCTTTTAATATGCTAGTGGATTCAGTTTACTAGAATTTCATTGAGATATTGTATCTAAATTCATAAGGAATATTGGTTTGTAGTTTTCTTGTGATAACTTTGGCTGGCTTTGTTATTAGAATAATTCTGGCATCATAGATTAAGGCACAAAGTATTTCCCCTTCTTCTATTATTTTTTGGTAGACTTTGAGAAGGGTTGTTGAAAATTCTTTTTTAAATGAGTGGTAGAATTTACGGGTAAAGACATCTGGTCTTGAGCTTTTCTTTGTTGGGAAAATTTTGATTACTGATTTAATTACTGATTAATTCCCTTGTATTTTTTTAATTCTATTTATCAGTTGTAATGTCTCCATTTTTATTTCTGATTTTAGTAATTTGAGTATTCTCTTTTTTTTTCTAGTCAATCTAACCAAAGATTTGTAAATTTTACTGATCTTTTTAACTGACCAACATTTGGCGTCATCAATTTTCTGTATTTTTAAACAATTTTAGGTCTCATTTAATTTTATCCTAATCTTCATTATTTCCTTCTTTCTACTGGATTTGGGTTGGATTTTTCTCTTCTCCTTCTAGTTCCTTAAAGTGTAAAGTGAAACTATTGATTTCTTCTTTTTAAATGTATAAGTTTTTACAGCTATAAATTCCCTCTGAGCACTGCTATTTCTATATCCCGTAAGTTTTAGAATGTTGTGCTTTCATTTTCATTTGTCTCAAAAAAAGTATTTTCTAATTTCTCTCATAATTTCTTCTCTGATCAGTTGGTTTTATTTTATTTTTGTTGAGATGGAGTCTCACTCTGTTGCCCAGGTTAGAGTACAGTGGCACAATCTCAGCCCACTACAACCTCTGCCTCCTGGGTTCAAGTAATTCTCCTGCCTCAGCCTCCACAGTAGCTGGGAATACAGGAGCTCACCACCATGCCCAATTAACTTTTGTATTTTTAGTAGAGACGGGGTTTTGCCATGTTGGCCAGGCTGGTCTCAGACTCCTGACTGCAAGTGATCTGTCTGCCTTGGCCTCCCAAAGTGCTGGAATTACAGGCATTAGCTACCGTACCTGGCCTTGATTGGGTTTTTAAGAATGTTGTTTAATTTCCACGTATTTATGAATTTTCTACTTTTCCTTCTGTTATTGACTTCTAGTTTCATTTCATTGTAGCAGAAGAAAATATTTTGTATGAGTTCAATCTTTTAAAATTCATTGAGATTGTTTTGGCCTAATGAATGGCCTTCCCTGGAGAATGCTCCATGCATATTTAAGAAAAATATATATTCTGCCATGCTTGAGTGGAGTGTTCTGTGTATGCTTCCTAGGTTTAGTTGGTTTCTAGTATTCTTTAAGTTCTCTATTTCCTCATTGATCTGCTGTTTTGTTGCCCAATCCATTATAGAAAGTAGGGTGCTAAACTTCTTAACTACTATTGTAGAATTATTTTTGCTTCACATATTTTGGGTCCCCGCTGTTAGGCAATACATGTTTGTTATTGTTTCTTATGGTGGCATCTTCTTGATCAGTTGACCCATTTGTCAATATATGATGTCCTTGTTTGACTTCTGTGACAGTTTTCTTATTTAAAGTCTATTTTGTTTGATATTAGTATAGCTACTTCGTCTTACTTCTGGTTATAATATGCATGTAATATTTTTCCTATCCTTTCACTTTTAACTTTTTTATGTTTTTGCATCTAAAATTAGTCTCTTGTAGATAACATATAGTTGAATCATGTTTTCAATCTATTCTGCTAACCTCTGTCTGTCTTGTACTTTTAAAATTTTTGTTTTTATTTTTTTACTTTTGTGACTCCATAGTAGGTGTTTATATTTATGAGGTACATGAGATGTTTTGATACATGCATGCATTGTTAAATAATCACATCGTGGTGAATGGGGTCCACATCCCCTCAAGCGTTTATACTTTGTGTTGTTAAAAGAAAAACTTTGGCCGAATTAAATTTAAAGGTGTTGAGGGGCAGGGCTAAGGTAGTCGACTAGAAATAGCATCATTTGGAGGCTCCCATCAAAAAAGCACAATAAGCATGTGAATCCTTCCCCAGCACCCAGGGTATGCAGGTTCTGTCTTCAGAACTGACTAGGAGGCTGGCATGACCCATGGAGAGAAGGAAGAATAGTGTGGTATGGTGGCCCACCTGATAGCTACACAGGCTAGGGGAGTCCCCTACCCCATCTTCTCAAAAGAAGACATTTATGCAGCCAACAAACATATGAAAAAAGCTCAACATCACTGATCATCAGAGAAATGCAAATTAAAACCACAATGAGATACCATGTTAAGGTAGTCAGAATGGTGATTACTAAAAAGTCAGGAAACAATAGATGCTGGTGAGGCTGTGGAGAAATAGAAACACTTTTACACTGTTGGTGGGAATGTAAATTAGTTCAACCATTGTGAAAGACAGTGTGGTGATTCCTCAAGGATCTAGAACCAGAAATATCATTTGACCCAGCAATCCCATTACTTGGTATATTCCCTAAGGAATATAAAGCATTCTACTATAAAGACACATGCACAAGTATGTTTATTGCCGTACTATTTACAATAGCAAAGGCATGGAACCAACCCAAATGCCCATCAATGATAGACTCGTTAAAGGAAATGTGGTATATATACATCATGGAATATTATGCAGCCATAAAAACAAATGAGATCATGTCCTTTGCAGGGACATGGATGAATTTGGAAGCCATAATCCTCAGCAAACTAATACAGGAACAGGAAACCAAATACCATATGTTCTCACTCATAAGTGGGAGTTGAACAATGAGAACACATTGACACAGAAAGGGGAAAAACATACACCAGGGCCTGTTGTGGGGTGGGGGGTTAGGGGAGGGAACTTAGAGGACATGTCAACAGGTGCAGCAAACCACCATTGCACATGTATACCTATGTAACAAACCTGCATGTTCTGGACATGTATCCCATTTTTTAGAAGAAATAAAAAAATGAATAAATAAATAAATGTTCTCATCACACACACATACACACAATAAATTTAAAGGAGTTTAACTCCTTTAAATTGAGCAATGAACAATTTGTGAATCAGGCAGCCCCCAGAATCACAGAAGATTCAGACAGACTCCAGGAATGCCTCATGGTCAGAACAGATTTATAGACAACAAAAATAAAGTGATGTACAGAAATTGGTAGTGAGGTGCAGAAACAGCTGGATTGGTTACAGGTTGGTGTTTGCCTTATTTAAACACAGTTTGAACACTCACCAGTGTATGAGTGGTTGAAGTGCAGCTACTAGGATTGACCAAGACTCAGCTATTATTATAGGTACATACTCCTAAGTTAAATTTTTCAGTCTTGTCTACCTATTAAGTTACACTGCACTTCATCCCCAAGACTCAAATATAGAAGTACAGAGTCCTTCTCAGGCCATATTCAATTCTCTTTAATAGTGTTACAAACAATCCAATTATACTCATGTAAAATTAAGCTGTTATTGACTGTAGCCACCTTGCTGTGCTATCAAATAATAGATGTTATTCTCTAACTATTTTTCGTACCTATTAAACATCGCCACCTTCCCTTCCAGCCCCCCATTACCCTTCACAGCCTTGGGTAACCAACCTTCTACTCTATGTGTCCATGAGTTTTTAATTGTTTTGATTTTCAGATTCCACAAGTAAGTGAGAACTTGTAATGTTTGTCTTTATGTGTCTGGCTTATTTCACTTAACATAATGATCTCCAGTTCTATCCATGTTGTCACAAATGACAGGATGTCATTCTTTTTTATGGCTGACATTCATTGTGTATATGTACCACATTCCTTATCTATTCATCTGTCAGTGGACATTCAGGTTGCTTTCAAATCTGGGCTATTGTGAACAGTGCTGCAACAAACATGGGAGTGCAGATATATCTTTTATATACTGATTTCCTTTCTTTTTGGTATGTACCCAGCAATGGGTTTGCTACATCATATGGTAGCTCTGTTTTTAGTTTTCTGAGGTACCTCCAAACTGTTCTCCATAGTAATTGTGCTATTTACATTCCCATCGACAGTGTATGAGGGTTCCTTTTTCTCCACATCCTTGACAGCATTTGTTATTGCCTGCCTTTTGATTAGAGAATTTAATTCATTTTTATTAATTACTGATAAGAAAAGACTTACTTCTTATATCTTGCTATTTGTTTCCTTTATTATTACCTTATTTTATGTTTAATTGACTTTTTGTAGTGTGCCATTTGATTAGTTTTTCATTTCTCTTTCTTTCTTTCTGAAGATTTTGTTGTTGTTGTTTTCTTGAGGATTACTATTAACCTCTTACATGTGTGACAACCCATTTTGAATTAATACCATCTTAGTACCCTCTTAATGTTTCATACAGGGAAAATCTGCTAACAGTGAACATCCCCAGCTTTTGTTTATCTGTGAATGTTTTACTTTCTGTTTCATTTTAAAAGGAGTGTTTTGTAGAATAGCATTCTTGGTTGACAGTTTTTTCACTTTAAATATGTCATTCCACTGCATTCTGGCCTTGAATTCTGCTGAGAACGTAGTTGTTCAATTTATTGATGATCCCTTGTACATGATGAGTTGCTTCTCTGTTGCTACTTTTTAAGATTATTTCTGTCTTTTGAAAGTTCAATTACAGTATGTCTTGGTGTGACTCTCTTTTTGTTTATGAATGTGTTGAGCTTCTTGGAAGTGTAAATTAATGTGTTTTATTTTTTAAAATGGGAAGTTTTTCACCATTATTTCTTTAAATATTCTTTTTGTACATTTCAAACTTTTTTTAATGGAAATCTCATTATGCATATGTTGGTAGGTTTGATGGTGTCCCATAGGTCTCTTAGGCTCTGTTCATTTTTTTAAATTACCTTTTCTTCCTGAGCCTCAGATTGGATAATTCAGTTGACCTATCTTCAAGTTGACTGATTATTTTTTCTCCCTGCTCAAATCTGTAGTTGAGATCCTCCAGTGAATTTTTCATTTTACTTATTATATTTTTAAGCTCCAGAATTTCTGTTTGTTACTTTTTATAATTTTTAATCTCATTAGTAATATTCTGTATTTGTTCCATACATCACTTTCTTGGTTTCCTTTACTTCTTTGAGCATGTTATGTCAGTTGGTTTCAAGTCTTTGTCTAGTAAGTCCAATGCCTTTGCTTCCTTTGGTACAGTTTCAGTTAATTTATTCAGTGAATGGGCCATACTTTCCTGTTTCTTTGCATTTTTTGGGTAATTTTTGGTTAAAAATTGGATATTTTGATTAATATAATGGGGTAACCCTGTAAATCAGTTCTTCCCTCTCCTCAAAGGTTGTTTTGTTGTTCACTGTGGGTTGTAACTGCTTTTTTGTTTAGTGGCTTTCTAAACTATCTTGTAAAGACTGTATTTTTTTTCTTGTGTAGTCTTTCATGTCTCTGTGCCTTTAGCTTATGTTATGGCAGAGATTTTCTTGAATGCCCAGAGTCAATAAAGGAAGAAGAAGAAAAAAAGAAAAAGTCTTTTAGTCTTTCAAAACTGGCTCTATTGGGGACTGAATTAGTCTGCTCTCACACTGCTATAAAGAACTACCTAAGACTGATAATTTATGAAGAAAATAGGTTTAATTGACTTACATTTCTGCAGGCTGTACAGAAAGCATGGCTGGGAGGCCTCAGGAAACTTATAATCATGGTGGAATGTGAAGATGAAGCAAACATGCTTTACCATGGCAGAGCAAGAGAGAGAAAGGGCTAAGGAAGAAGTGCTACACACTTTTAAACCATCAGATCTCATGAGAACTCCCTATCACAAGAACAGCAAGGGGGAATTCTGCCCCTATGATCCAATCACCTCCTACCAGGCCCCTCCCTCAACACTGGGAATTACAATTCAATATGAGATTTGGGTGGAGACACAGAGACAAACTATATCAGGGATACTCCTTCAATGCTTAGCCAGTTTCTTTATAACTCTGCCTTAGTCTTCACTCTATATTTGTGCTGAGCCTATTGATAAGCCTTAGGTGAATACTTAGGGTCTTCTCAGGTCTTTTCTGAGTGTGAGCCCTCCCCTGGGAATGCATGAATTTCTAAATTCCCCAGCTGGCACAGGTATTGTTCAATGCCCTAATTCATCAAGTAATATTTATCTCCAGTTTTTTTTTTTCTCCCAGGCTTTTAGTGCACCTATTCTTTACCTTGACTGCAATCTTTTGCCATAGACAACAGTGTTTGTTAATTTGCCTTTTAATGTTTTTCAGGAATATCCTCTGTATAGCCTCTTTTCCTCCCTGAGAGAGTTCTGACTTAGATGAAGCAAAGGCAAGTACCTTGTGTCAGTCCTTTAGGCAGTTGCCCTGTAGATCAAAACAATAACAATAAAAACCCCATGATTATTTGAGAACACAGCCTACTGTCTCTCTCTGGAATAAGGTACCAGGGTCTTACACTGGGACCAGAGAAACCATCTTGAAGACTGTTGTCAAGTTAGAGATTGAATAGGGCAAGGGCAAGTAAAAACACCGAAAAGTTCTTCTACCATTTTTAAATTGCCTTTTTCTTGACTCAGCATTTACCTGGTTTCTACAAAACTTTGACTATTTTCCAGAGTTCCTACAAAGGTGACTCTGAGCATTTTTGCTCATTTCTTGGTGTTTTTGTGGAGGAACAGGCCCTTGGAGCTAGCTACTCTGACATTTTTGCTGACATCACCCTTCCACAATTTGTTTTGGATTCTGCTAGTATTTATTAAGGACTTGCTATGCATCAGGCACCATGTTAAGTGTTTTACGTTTATTTAACCCTCATACTAATTATATGAGGGCAACATTATTATCCTCATTTCAAAAAAGAAGAAAAATAGGGAAGAATTGTCCAAGGCAATACTATAGACAGAAAGAGATACACATGAGCTTGAACTCAGATCTGTATAATTTCTAGCCCCAGGCTCTTAACTGCTAGGATAAACCAATATTTTAAGAAAGGCAGGCCTAATAAAAGGTGTTAGGTGACCTAATTCTAGACACGATTTTATGCTAAGGGATTAACTATAATTTGTTTATATATAAAATGGATTTTATTTTCTATCTATCTCTCATGCTGTGCATCTGAATGGTGTAAGTGAGTGTGAAGGGCCTCAGTACAAGTAAGAAAAAGAAAAATATATCCCAGATAATCCATCAGTAGTCATGCAGAATGAATAACAAATGTTGATAACTGTTTATGCTAGCTTGTAATCTTTTTATTAAAAGATTTAAGCTAGCAGCATGGCTAAAGTAAATAGAAAAAGAGTGAAGGGAGGATGTGTGAATACTTGGCTCATGATCATCCTATTCTTGTGTGTTGCAGTTGTTCCTGATTATTTTGTTGGAGCACTATTAGGGAGCTGAAAGAGTTGCAGATTTAGACTCCCTGAGTTCGAATTCTGACTCTACTTTTCGCCATCTCTATGGCCTTGGGCAAATTAATTAATCTGTCTATGCTTCAGTTTCCTCACTATGAGATATGGGGATAATAATGGTACCACTTCATAGTGTGCTTCAGAATCAGATAAGGTAGTAAAGTGAACAGCATTAGGGGGGCCAAGGGAGGGACAGTGGAAGAGTGGGGAGGTCAGGGAAGGATGGCATGGGGAGAAATGCCAGGTGTAGGTGATGGGGGAATGGAGGCAGCAAACCACATTGACATGTGTGTACCTTTGCAA
>NW_016107843.1:726718-741488 GCF_001604975.1 Cebus imitator | reverse complement strand
AAAAAAAAAAAAAAAAAAAAAAAAAAAAAAAAAAAAAAAAAAAAAAAAAAAAAGAACTGTGTCTGGCACAGAGTAACCATTTTAAAACATTGGCTCTTAGAGTTATTATAAAACTAAGTAGAAAAAAATAAAAACACATTTTTCCCAATAAGATTTTAATGGTCACACTTCATTATCACCTCCCTTTGTTCACTTATTTATGCTGTTGAACCCTTATGGGGCACATGGCACTTCAGAGGCATCTCTTGTTTTGCATTTGACCTTGTTAGGGTAGCTGTAACTCAAAAAAGAAAAAGAAAATTGAATGACTTTCCTATCATGCTTCTTTCTGACAGCTTCTTCAATTTTCCTTCATTTCAAAGGGGATGAAAATGTACAGACAGGCATTTTTTTTAAAATAACTGAAATTGTACAAACATCCCTCATACTTGTACTGAAAGTTCCATTTTCATTTAGCATTTTATTTCCTTCTGTGTAATTTTAAGTTTATAAAATCTCAGATAACATTAATCTCAACAAAATTTTGTTAATGGTGTTACCTCTGGTACTCCAATATGATGAAGGCTAAAATAGATGGAAGTCTTTTTATGAATTTTTATTTGAGAGTATCTTGGGGATCCTATGGACACGAGAATTTATATTGTTTTTCCACTGCGATACATATGAAGGATAATGTTGATGAGGTTAACACAGTCCTATGGACTCATCTAAAAAATTTTTATGTGTGCTAACAGATGGTAATCTTCATATTTCCTTAGGAAGCCATTTAGGAATGCCAGCAAATAAGTGTAACATTATTATTTTTAAATAAATTTTATATTTTAGAGCAGTTTTAGGTTCACAGTAAAGTTGAGCAGAAGATACACATATTTACCATATATTTACACATAATATCTTTTCCCATTATCAATATCTCCCACCAAAGTAGCACATTTATTGCAATTGTTGAACCTATATTGACATACCACTATCACTCAAAGTTCATGGTTTACATTAGGCTTTCCTCTTGGTGTTGTACATTCTATGGATTTGCAAAATGTATAATGACATGTATCCATCATGATAGTATTATACATAGTAGTTTTATTGCCCTAAAAGTCCTCTGTGCCAATGTGACATTATCTTAACAAATAAATTTGATCTTTTTCTTAGTCATACTATAAAAAGCAAATCCTTCGAGTATGTTGAAACTTTATAATTAGTGATGATACTGACAAGAAATCTAAGAAGTGACTTTGAGTCATGATGGACCCCGAGATTGAGAACCAGCTAACTTGTCAAAGTGCTTCACCTTACAAAAGGAGAGAGTGGTGATCAGCTGCTCAAAGTCACACAGTGGTGAGAAACTCCAGGGACACTTAACTCTGGGCTTAGTTATTTAGTCCACAGACACTTATTGAGCTTCTTCTGTGTCTAAGGCCTCTTGCCCAACAAAATGGTGAATAAGACTCCACCTACTACAAGGATTGGGAGAATAGAGAGTGGAATGGGAACAACCGGTGAGTAAAGCATCTATTATGTAACAGCATTAAGGTGAAATACAGAAGCTGGTAGAATCACAGATTAGGGGAATCAAACCGGAATTTTTAGTAGGCTTGAGGAAGGCTGCCCACAAGGGGTGATATCTAAGCTAGACTTCAAGAATGAATGGGCGTCAAGTCATATTTGGCCAATTGATAATTGATATTAAGGTAAGACTAGGTCCAAAATTGGCATCATAGAGAAAAAAATAGCCCTTTAACAATCCTCCTCTTACAACCTTAGCCAGAGTTAGAACCTTTACTGGGTAATCATAAATAATAATATTCATTGGTTTATTGTTGTTAATTTTTAAGCATAACTGTAATAGAATTTCATGTGATTCTTTCAGTGATTTCATGAGTAACGAAGAGCAGGTAAAATCAATGTCTCAAAAAATGACCTAAAATGAGATTGGAAGTAAATAAAGTGAAATTACAGTGGATGTGACCCTTTTGATTTTTTCTTTGAGATATGAAGTAGCCTTTGGTTGCTCAAACACACACTGACCATCTTGTGGAATAAAGTTTGGCCCATTGGAGAAGTGAAAAATGCCATATCAGTCATGTCAGTCAATGTTTTTCCCATGACCACCTTTTATTCTAATTGAACTATCTCACCAACAGCCTGTGACCCTACATCTACAGGATGTTCCTATCTTTCTTTTGTTTGGAATTAATTGACTAGGATTGGATACTTTGATCCTGATTCTATAAAGCAGGGCTATACGGATCAGAATTTCTTCATGAAAGATTTAATTATTGGCCCCAACTTTTACCCTTCTGGCTTAGTCTGTGTTGCTATAAAGGAATACCTGAGGCTAGATTATTTATAATGAAAGGATGTTTATTTGGCTATGGTTCTGCAGGCTGTACAGGAAGTGTGGCAGCAGCATCTGCTTCTGATGAGGACTTTGGGAATCTTTCAGTTATGGCAGCATCTGCTTCTGGTGAGGGTTTCAGGAAGCTTCAGGGAAGGGGAGCAGTCATCATATGGTACAAGTTGAGGAAAGAGAAAGGAGATGCCAGACTCTTTTTAATAATAAGATCTCTTGGGAGCTAATGGAGTGAGAACTCACTCATTATTGTGAGAACAACAGCAAGCCACTCATGACGATGAACCCCTGACCAAAATACCTCCCACCAGACTCCACCTCCAATATTGGAGATCAAGTTTCAACATGAGATTTGGAGGGAACAAATATCCAAATTATAGCACCTTCCATTGCACCCATATTGTTATGGTCTCATTATGGGCAGAAAGTACTTTCTCACTTAGGACTTTGGGCTTGCTATGTAACTTGTGTTGGCCAATGGCACACAGGTAGAAGTGCCAGCCATTCTGAGCCTAGGCTTTAAGAGGGCTTCTGTGTTCCTTCCCATCCTCTAGTGACTCTGTCATCTCACAATAAAAACTTCTCCTGGATAACTTCTGCCCCTGCAGCCTAAGTCTAGAATAAAACCATGTGGAGCAGAGCCACCAAGCTAAGTCAGTTAAGGTTAGCTGGCACCAGCTGACTCACAGATCCATCAGAATCAATGGTTCATATCTTGACATTGATGTTTGCAATTAACTTGATTGAAGACCAGTAGATATTGTCCTCTTGACCTGAAACATAAGGTAGACTTTGTGGCTTGGCCTGCCATTTTGGGCTACAGCTAAGTATGTAGAGTCAGTCTACAAAGATAGGAATTGAAATATACAAGTGACAGAGACAATCATCTTGGTTTCTAGCTGTACTCTAGACAAGGCAGGGAGCTATAAGGTTAGGTAAGTGGCATTTGGACTGGCTGGCATTCTCATCTATGAAAGGACTGGTCATTATTGGACTGTCTTGACAAAACTGGGATACCATGTAGTTTCTTGAAATTAGGCAGAATTACTAGCAGTAAGACTGAGGAACAATGTTAAAGCATGGTTTCTGCAAGGTTGTCTTGAAGTTGAGTCACCTCAAAACAAGGACAGTTTACATTTTTCTCTTAGTGAGCAAGATCAATCCAAAAGTCTAGGAAGTGGCTGCTTCTACAGGGGGTCAAGTTTCCAGAGATGAGTAAAGGAGATACAAGACACAGTTGTTATTTTTGTCTGTACAGTTTTCTTTCTCAGGTTTTCTCTAAAAATGTTCATGTGAGAAATATACTGCCTTGCCTAACTTCTCTTTTCATCTTAAATTTTACTATCCCCAGCCAGACTCAGAAGGATCAGCCTTAATACCATGTCACTCTGCCTTCCCTCTCACCTCATCACAAAGTAAATTGAACCAAGAGAGTACTTCTGCCCGACCCAAAGGAAACCAGTCCACATGGCTTCTGTAGGGCTCAACCTGGGGTTACAGGGGTGTAAAGATCTGGCAAGCAGACCAGCTCATCTGCTTGGCTACAGTGATTGGTTCAGTCTTAATTTAGGGCTCCAGCCAGGACAATCATAGTCCTCTCTAGCGTTTTTCTTCCAGAAGGTTGAGGAGAGACTATTATTTCTACTCTGATGGTCCAGCTGGCAGCATTTGAAGGAAGAGCTGCTTGTGGCTATTTTGATACAATCAGATGAAAACCTAAGGATTAATTCTGGCAGATGGAAGAAGTATGGTGAAGAAGTAGGAAGGTGGGAGGGAAGAAGGGAGAGACAGAGGAAAGAGGGTAAGAGGGCGCTGAAAATAGTGCCTGAACTCCTGGTATGCAGCCCTGCTAAATCTAACTCTACCCCTTGGTTTTTGCCAGGTGCTAGGCCAATAAATGCCCTCTACTCTTTCTTAAACTGGTTTGAGTTATGTTTCTGTCACCACTAACTGTCAGTCTTGATGAATCCAGAAGGAACATTGAGGTAGACAGGAGGCAAGCCATTGTGGGGACTAGATCTTCTTTATTGGCACAGAAATCAGCTCCTTAAAATATGAGGGAGAAAGCATAGATTCCTCTGAAAGCAGAAAGTAAATTATAAAATTATGAAGGAAACCAAAGCAAAAAATATTAGGCCTAATTCAATTTATATTCTAATTATTGGGTAAAGGTTTTTGTAAGACTTTTAAGACTGGCTGTAATTTCATAATGCCAGTGATAGGTACTGGTCAAAGTAAACTGTGTGGATTCAAATCCCACCTTAAGTACTTACTAACTATGAATATTAACTTCTCTGAATAGTAGGCTCATCTCTAAAATAGGGATAAAAGTAGTGCCTATCTCATGCAGTTGTTGCAAGAAATAAATGACTTAATTTATGCAAAGCTTTTAGAAGAGTGTTCAATAAACACACAATAAGTGAGACTGTTATAATTAGCTGTTTTTATTTCTCACATTTGTTTCCTTGCTTAGTAAGAGAGATGGTGTATTTGTGTAGGCTCAAGAAGTTATGGAGAAGAAAACTTAGGGGATGATGAATGACACAGGTGAACAAATCCTCAAGGTTTCTGGGAAAGAGGAAGTAGGTAAACTGTGAGTAAACCAGAACTCATAAATATCCCTGGGTGTGCATTCTGGCTTAAGGTATTTGGAAATCAGGTATCTATAATGTACAGGTAAAGACATTGAGGACTAGAAACTGATGTTCTCCAGGCCCATCAGAAGTTACAGGCAGAGCTGAGACTTGAGCCCAGATCTTCTGACCTTCATTGGGCACCCTTTCCAGTTCACCATTGTATGAGGAATGCGAAGGCAGGGACTATATTTGTTATCCTGAGGGTTTCAAGAAATGTAAATGGAATGAATGAATGAATCTGATCCAAAGTGACTCTTCTGGTCACAGTTGCTATTTAACAAATTACTCCAACTTTGGTGGCTTAAAAAAATAACCATTTTATTATGCTAATGGATGTGGGGTGAGGAATTCATAAAGAGCTCAAGTAGGCAATTTTCATTTGAGGTTTCTCGAGCAGTTACAGTCAAATGAAGGCTTGATTCAGTTGGATGTCCAAGATTGCTTAGTCATGTTGCTGGTAGTTGGATGATGATTGTTTGCTGCGAGCTCAACTGAGGCATCTGAAGCATCTATATATGGCCTGTTCATGTTGGACTTCTTACAGGATGGCTCAGGGCTCCAAACAAATGTGTTGCAGTGGCAAAGTGAAAGCTGCCTTTCCTTTTCTGACCTACCCTTATAAATCATATAACATTACTTCTACTGTATTCTGTTGGATACAAGTGAATTGCAAGCTTGCCTATGTTCAGGGGGAGAGGACATAGATTGCACCTTTAAATAGGTAGGGTGTCAAAGAATTTATGACCATAAAAATAAAACTTCCACAATGATTTTCATTATATTTGTAAGTTCTATCCATATAAATAGATCCTGCAAGGGTGAGACTTGTTGCTGCTCCTGTCCCAGGTTACCTGATGTTCTTCAGAGCATGAGTCACTAAGGTGCCACATGCTTTGTTTACCAACCATGGCTACACACCCTCTTTGTGCTGCTGCTTATTTGTATCTCAAGCCACCAGTGAGATATTACTCTTGCCTCTGTGTGGCATGGTTCTTACTCTTTGCTCCATTCCCATATCTATCTGCCTCTTTTCCTGGAAGTCAGGCTACACCCTTTGCAGCAGCTATTCCTGAGTGAGACTGTCACGAGCCCATTCTCCCATCAGAACCCACTCTGAGAATTCTTCTTAGCTCACGGCAATGCATACCACTTTGGTGCCACTCCCAGTCTCACTGCCTACAATTCAAAGGGTCCGTAGATTAAGTCCCTTTGGTTTAGGAAAATATCCTTGTTAAAGTCTCTTTAATGAAGGATGAACTGGTGAAGTGTAAGAGTGATCTATGCTACTAACAAAAATGAGACAAAGTCCTGAAAACGTCTGCTGCTTTTCCTGCAGAAATCCTTCCTAGGGGACATTAGGGTCACCAAACAATGGTTTCTGAAGATGATGCTGGTTCTGAATCTGGTAATTTTTCCAGAAACCACCTAGAAATAAAACATAACTCTGAGACTTTTACTGTAGTAAAAGTTTTAAAGCAAATTAAAACACAAGGAATGCAATATGTAGATCAATACAATAAATCTCTAATTGCTATATTGAATATTTTCAATTTTGAAGGGGTTTGGTTCACTGCCAAAATAATCTGAAACACTAGAATCCCATTAGTCATTAAGGACCAATTAAGTGGGAAGTTGTCAATTTGTAAGCTAATTTTGGACTTATAAGAGAAAAAATAAACTGAATTATTTTAAGGGACCACAAGCATCTCTCACACTTCTAAGTATAATTATGCCACAACCAATATAGATGATGCTGCCCAAGATGCAACTTTAAGACTAAACAAAACCTTTTAAGCCCTAAGGAAAATATTTATGAACAGTCTAAAAGAAGAATAATGCTAATTTATAAGGTAGATTGGAAAATGAGAGTCAAAGGAATATGATGTTCAAACTTTATGTTATGGTTAGAGTATCCCTGAAGCTTACAAGAAAAAAAAATAATGAAATTAGAAAGCTAGTCCTAAGGAACTGAAAAATGCACTAATTATCTTGGTTGTGGTTAAGGGTACAGGTAATTCATATTAAGTAACAAACAAACTGTATTTTCCTTCCTGAAATCTCACAAAAAAGCAATTTCAGTAAGATGAAAAACACCAAATTGAAAAAATGGTTGATTTTGCTTTCTTCATGACCTCATGGACCAAATCAAAGAGACTGTAGAACTCACT
Source organism: Cebus imitator (assembly GCF_001604975.1). NCBI lineage: Eukaryota > Metazoa > Chordata > Mammalia > Primates > Cebidae > Cebus > Cebus imitator. Next base: position 734,331 of record NW_016107843.1, on the reverse strand, counting down.
GCCCCAACTGTGAAAAAATAAACTGGCCAAGAGAAATGAGTTCTCTCTAAGCAAATTTAGAAACAAACTAAAATTGGTGTATATTTTTCTTAATTCTTTTTCATTTGAGAACAAATAACCTATATTGCTCAGATTAAAAAAAAAACCAGAGAATTCGGGAGTCATAACTAAACTACTGTGATGACAGAAGGTGACATTATTAGAAGGTTAGATAGAATCAGAGTGGGTCATTGAAGATGGTAGACCTGGGATAAGATACTTGAAAGTCTGTGTTGTATGTGTCCTTTAGTTCCTGATAGAAGAACATGCAGTATGCTTCATGGTGGGAAGGCCTGTAGTTTTACTAACTCTTGCTGGCTGCCTTGTGTTAGCAAATAATTAATAGTCATTACTATAAGATGTGACATTCTTATTAAGAATTTCAGAAGTTAGAGGCTTTCCATAAGCCTTAACGGGAGAAAAACTTAGTATTGGGTGGTGAAAAATCTGGCCCTTTTTGGAAGACATACTATGTTCAAGAAATTATAGATGCTGCTTCCCATGAACTTAAATTGAGCCATTTGTAAGTTGAGGCACGTGTTAATAGAGGCCACCCAAAGGCTTGGTTGTGAAGGAGCAGGCCTATACTGCTTGTTCAAGGTTGTGGAGCCAACCCCTGCAGTTTCCCCTTGCCTGCTCTGCTGTCTCTCTAACAGCCCCAGTGGAGGGGCCGAGCTATGTGGTATGGTAGTTCTGGACTCCTTGGGACCACATAGGAACCTAAAGCAAGTTAAAGAGAGCCTCCCCAGAGCTCTGTTTTTTTAGGGACCAAGCAGAGTATGTCCCATGGCATTTTGAGTGTTGTTTTGGCCTCTAATTTATTTAAATAATCTGTTTACACAGGACGTTCCCTTAAATAACTAACATCTAGCTAATAAGAATCCTTGCTTATAGAAATGGCACCTAGCTCACCTTGTTCCACCTGTTTTAGGCTCTTTTTCCAGTAAAAAATCTTGAAACTTATTTTTGGAAAATTTGAAGTTTAATTTTGGAGTGTTTGTGGGCTCACAGGTAAAGGAAGGAAGGAAGCTGGAAAAGAGCATATATTCTAAGGTAGGAATGGGGAGTACTTCTCTCCTACCATCTTTCTCTCCTGCTGCTCATTTTTACTTTTTTTGTCCAACTTTGGTTGAAGTTGATGGGTAAACATTTGGGGAGCACAGATAGTACTTATTTTGAACTCAAACTTCTCTGGACTCTAGTTATATAAATGTAACTCCTATACCATACCTCTACTTGGACAGATCAAAGGCACCTCAAACTCAATGCTTCCGATGCAAAATTTATACTTTATTTCTCCCCCACCATCCACTCTTACTGCTCTTCCTACTGAACTTTCATACAGCAACCAAAGGCAGCCTTTAAATATGTAAATCATTGATTTCTTTGAGCAGTGTTTTCTAATTCTGATTGTAGAGATCTTTTAGCTCCCTAGTTAACTGTATTCTTAGGTATTTTATTTTTGTGGCAATTGTGAATGGGATTGCACTCCTGGTTTGGCTCTCAGCTTTACTGTTGTTAGTGTATAGGAACAGAAGTGATTTTTGTACATTGATTTTCTATCCTGAGACTTTGCTAAAGTTATTTATCAGCTGAAGGAGCTTTCGGGACAAGACTATAGGGTTTTCTGGATATAGCGTCATTGTCATCTACAAACAGGGATAATTTGACTTCCTCTCTTCCTATTTGAATATTCTTTATTTCTTTCTCTTGCCTGAATGCTCTGGCCAGGACTTCCAATACTATGTTGAATAGGAGTGGTGAGAGAGGGCATCCTTGTCTTGTCCTGGTTTTTAAGGGGAATGCTTCCAGCTTTTTTCATTCAGTGTGATGTTGGCTGTGGGTTTGTCACAGATGGCTCTCATTATGTTGAGGTATATTCCCTCAATACCTAGTTTATTGAGAGTTTTTGACATGAAGGTTGTTGAATTTTATTGAAAGCCTTTTCTGCACATACCATTCGACCCAGCAATCTCTTACTGGGTATATACCCAAAGGAATAGAAATTGTTCTGTCATAACAACACATGTACCTGTATGTTTATTGCAGCACTATTCACAATAGCAAAGACATGGAATCAGCCTAAATGCCAATCAATGGTACAACAAATAAAGAAAATGTGGTACATATATACCATGGAATACTATGTAGCCATAAAAAAGAACAAGATTGTGTCCTTTGTAGGAACTTGGATGGAGCTGGAGGCCATTATCCTTAGCAAACTAACACAGGAACAGAAAACCAAATACCAGATGTTCTCACGTAGAAGTGGGAGCTAAATGATGAGAGCACATGGACATACTGAGGGGAACAACACACTGTGCAGCCTACATGAGGTGAAGGTTAGGAGGAGGGAGGGAACCAGGAAAAATAACTGATGCATACTAGGCTTAATACCTGGGTGATGAAATAATCTGTATAAGAAACCCCCTTGACACAAGTTTGTCTATGTAATAAACCTGTAATTACCCAAAACTTAAAATAAAATTTCAAAAATAAAATCAAATGAGGGAAAATATATGTGAATCAGAGCATGTCTTTGGTCTGCCTAAAGCCCTTGGATGGCTTTCAATGGCTCTAAGAATAAAGATCCAAATCTATTTAAAAAACTGGCTAGCCATGTGCAGAAAGCTGAAACTGGACCCCTTCCTTACACCTTACACTAAAATTAACTCCAGATAGATTAAAGATTTAAACATAAGACCTAACACCATAAAAACCCTAGAAGAAAGCCTAGGCAAAACCATTCAGGGCATAGGCATAGGCAAGGACTTCATGACTAAAACACCAAAAGCAATGGCAGCAAAAGCCAAAACAGACAAATGGGATCGAATTAAACTTAAGAGTTTCTGCACAGCAAAAGAACAATCATTAGAGTGAACCAGCAACCAAAAGAATGGGAAAAATTTTTTGCAATCTACCTATCTGACAAAGGGCTAATATCCAGAATCTACAAAAAACTAAAGCAGATTTGCAAGAAAAAATAAACCCATTCAGAAGTGGCCAAAGGATATGGGCAGACACTTTTCAAAAGAAGACATTTATGAGTCCAAAAAACATATGAAAAAGTACACATCATCACTGGTCATTAGAGAAATGCAAATCAAAACCACATTGAGATACCATTTCACACCAGTTAGAATGGTGATCATTAAAAAATCTGGAGACAACAGATGCTGAAGAGGATGTGGAGAAAAAGGAACAGTTTTATACTGCAAGTGGGAATATAAATTAGTTCAACCATTGTGGAAGACAGTGTGGCGATTCCTCAAGGATCTAGAAATAGAAATTCCATTTGACCCAGCAATCCCATTACTGGGTATATACCCAAAGGTTTATAAATCTTTCTACTATAAAGACACATACACCCACATGTTTATTGCAGCACTGTTCACAATAGCAAAGACCTGGAACCAACCCAAATGCCCATCAATGATAGACTGGACAAGGAAAATGTGGCACATATACACCATGGAATACTATGCAGCCATAAAAAAATCAATGAGTTCTTGTCCTTTGTAGGGACATGGATGAATCTGGAAACCATCATTCTCAGCAAGCTGACACAATAACAGAAAAACCAAACACCTCATGTTCTCACTCATAGGTCGGTGTTGAATAATGGGAACACAGGGGTACAGGGAGGGGAACACCACATACTGGGGTATTTTGGGGAGTGGGGGGCTGGGGAGGGACAGCAAGGGGCAGGGAGGTTGGGGAGGAATAAAACTGGGAGAAATGCCTGATGTAGGTGACGGGAGGATGGAGACAGCAAACAACCATGGCATGTGTGTACCTATGCAACAATCCTGCAAGATCTGCACATGTACCCCAGAACTTAAGTACAATTTAAAAAAAAGGCTAAAAAAAAGTCTCTTGGTTGGGTGTGGTGGCTCACACTTATAATCATCCCAGCATTTTGGGAGGCTGAGGTGGGTGGATCACTTGACATCAGGAGTTTGAGGCCAGCCTGGCCAACATGGTGAAACCCCGTCTCTACTAAAAATACAAAAATTAGCTGGGCATGGTGGCATGGGCCTGTAATCCCAGCTACTTGGGAGGCTGAGGCAGGAGAAATGCTTGAACCTGGGAGGCAGAGGTTACAGTGAGCTGAGACCATGCCACTGCACTCCAGGCTGGGTGACATAGCAAGATTCCGTCTCAAAAAAAAAAAAAAAAAAAAAAAAAAAAGTCTCTATGACCTGGCTCCTCCTTACCTTTCCTTCATCTTACAATTCCCCTCATCTGGGTTTCCAGCAGCGGACACTAAGACAGAGTTTGGAGTATACAGTGTTTATTAATAAATACCAGTACCTATGAAAGGAAAGGAGAAGAAAGCAGAATGGGGCAGAGGAGGAAGTTGAGCTTCATGCAGGGCCAAGAAAGCCTTAGCCAACATAGTGGGGAGATCCAAAGTGAGTTTTTCTCATCACAATTATCCTGCTTCAGGCCTTTCTGTCTTGCCTACCATGTGTTTGGGTATGACCCTAGGCATGAATTTGAACAGAGTGGGTCTCTTTAGCCCTGGTAGATGTTGGCGGAGCTGACAGCTGGCACAAGTTCTTCCCTGGAGGGGGGTCTGCATGACCCCTCTCCATGTCTATCATGCCCTTCACCAGGGACTCCAGCCGTACTTGATTTCTTCACTTTCTCAAAACTCACAGAGCACCTTCCTCCCCTCAGTCCTTTGTCTCTGCTGTTCCTTTTTCTTGAAGCACTTTCCCCTTTCTCCACATTCCATGATCTTGGGCAAGACATTTTTTTTCAGATATCAGCAATAATGAGTAAAGATTTACTTCTTCTCATAGCACATCTCATAGTTTGTAATTTGTGCTTTCTGGGGAGTAGATCCTTTAAGTCATTATTCTGCATAATTATTTGTATATTGCTTATCTCCCCTGCTATGCTGTAAGTTCCATGACAGCAAGATTGTGTATTTATCTTCAGAGACTTAGTGAAGTACCTAGAATATAATAAATGCTCCATAAATATTTGTTGAATGAATAAATGGATGAATGATTAAAAAGTAACCTGGGGGCTCTCGGGTCCTACTGAAGGAAGTACCAGGAGGTGGGAGAAGGTTATAGGTGGAAACACGGAACAACATTCAACTAATATAGAGAACTGGCTTCTTAACAATGAAGCATATGTTGCTTTCCATTTAGAAATTTACAGTGATCCCCATTTTCCTAATGTTGTTGAACTGAGCATATATTTAGGATCTGGCAAGCCATTTTTGAGCAAAGAATACAGGTCAGAATTTTTTCTTAGCACGGTGGCTCATGGGCAATTCTGTCCAAATTTTTACCAGTAAGCCTATTGGAAAGTGTAACACTCTGTAATCTCCCTTTCAAGAATGTCTTGAGATCGAGAAGTCTAACACCCATAGTGTGACTAGTCCTGAAATCAACCAGATTCAGGTCCTTACATGGATGGTCTAGCCCCACAGGAACAAAGATATCTTAAACTGCTTACCTAGATCCTAAAACCATGAGGTTCAGCCTGGCAGTTCATTCAGACCCATCTCATGGATGGTTAGGGTAGAAGCAAGCATAGTCGCCATCAGTCCTGCACATGCTAGGCTTGGTAGAATGTGTTCATGTGGGAATTCTTTCCTAGCATTTCCCAAGAAACTTATATATTTTCACAAATCCAAGATCCACAGGAAGATCAGTTGAGAAATCAGAAAAATTTTAAAAATGTGCGATAATATTATAATTCCCCCAAAAGAATTAAAGCTTGACGATCAACAAAGAGATGTTACTGGTTGTAAGGAATCTGCTGACCTCAAATGGAAGGCAAGAGCAGGAAACACTGGAATTCTGAGCAGGAGGTTAAGTGGACAGTTTCAGGGCAGGAACACAGAAGAGAAATGGTTGCAATTGAATCAGTTGGTCTTGCTTGTAGATGTTGCCATCTAATATGTGAGTGGTGTGGGCCTGTCTGCTGCCAATGGTTAATTATTCTTGCACATAAAATAAACATTAGGCAGTTTATATACACAGAATACTTTAAACAAATCCTATGAGTGGTGTTCCAAGAAATAACAAATTTTAAGATCAAAATAAGTCCTTAAATTGGCAATTTTTATATGTGATTTTATGTCATGCTGTTAAGCTTGGTAGGATACACAAATATATTATCTGAATACCACCCAATAATGTTCGTTGCCATTTTTCAGTTTGAATATCTGCTAATAGCTACAAAATATTACAAAAATTAATATTCTTATTTATTAAATATATCTATTTCCGATATCAGCTGTACTGAGTAGAGAGTATGAGGGATTTTGGAAATATTTTAGGAAGAGCTTGTGATTTTAAGAATTCCTGACAATACCCATGAAGTCTGATTTCTCATTTCTGAATTCCAAAGATTAATAACTGTTAGAAATGTGGAAGCACTAGCCCAGCTTGAGCCTCAAACACCCCCAGGCTCACTCAGCAGCAGCCTTTCTTGTCAGTTTCCTTATATAGGCCTCAGTTTCCTCATGTAGGCCTAAGGTGGGTGGTTCACTTATTGGGAACTAAGGACTTTATTTCAACTTGGAGGCTGCTTAACTGTTTTACCTCTGGATGTCATCCTGAGCTCCATTTTCCTTGATTAAGGTCTTTTCCTCCTGCTCAGCTTCTCCTAGAGTCACCAAGGAGAAGAGCAGTAGACATTGTTCTTCATATCCCTCCTGAAGAGTGAGTTGTTGCTTTATGCCAAATGGGCTACCTGAAGAATTGTGTGCTGGTTATCTGCTATTTGTGTCTCTCTCCTGGCCCCAGAGCCATGCTCTCTCTGCTTCTCTACCCTGTTCTGTGTCACAAGTGGCTGATTCTGGCAGACTGCCTCACCTAGACTCCTTTTGGGTTAGATTTTGGCCCATAGACTGAATCCACTCCACGGCCTGTTTTTGTAGACAAAGTTTTATTGAAATACAGCCATGCTTTTTTGTCTCTGTATTGTCTATGGCTGTTTTCACACCACAGTAGCAGATTACAGAAGTTGTAACAGGGATAGTATGTCCCACAAAGCCTAAAATATTTGTTACTATATCTGACTTAGGCCAATGTGAGGTGAAGCTCCTACATTAGATAAGAGGGTGGAAGCTTCTGGTTGATGCTCAGCTCTGGAAGCAGCAGTATCTCTCTTGGCCTATAGCTCCTGCCAGGAGGCTCCTCCCCAAGGCTCCAGCTCTGAGCTGGAGGCTTAAGAATAGTGATGGCTTCCTGCTGTTGTTAGTCTCTGGTGACTCAGTGTCCCTTCCTTGTTCTTAATTCTGCTCAGAATTTTATAATTAGGCCTTAAAGTGTCTTTATTTGCACCATCTGGAGTGATTGTTTTCCTGCCAGAATCTGACTAATGCAACTTGACTACATGCCTCACCTTGACCAAATACTTGAGCCGACCCTCTTGGCAAGGGATACCAGTCTAGATTGAGCCAGAGTCTGATGTACCACCACAAGCAAGGAAATTTACCTCTTGGCTAGCCTAGCAGTCCTTACTGATGAATAAGTGTCCCTAGTCCAAGCTTTGCCTTTAAGTTTATCCCTTTCGACTGTTGAACCATCTTCAAAGTCTTAGCA
>NW_016107843.1:723681-726638 GCF_001604975.1 Cebus imitator | reverse complement strand
TACAAGAAAGCAGGAAGTTTCTTTATACCTTTTTCTAGTAAAATATGATGTGCTTAGAAATCTCTGTGAGTTAGGCTGGTATCTGAATTAATTCATTCTAAAAGGGAATTTAAATAATTTCTTCTTTCAAGTCTTATCAGAAACACCAGTGAGTCTCTGTCTAAATTTGTAGAATTTTAGTTGGAATGGGGATACCATGACACCAACTCTAAATCTGGCTTTTTGTATTTTTTATTTGATGCAGTGATTTTCAAATCTCTTGTTTCACTACCCAAATAATACATGGTTGCTCATGTTTCTATCTCTGGAATTTATAGAAGAAATTTTTTTTTACTTTTTTCAATGTTGACTGTCACCCAGATTGCCCCCAAAGCTTTCTCAAGAATAAAAATATAATTTTCACATTTTCAGTTATACTTGCTATCTGAAATAGTAACTACAGAATATGAATTTGATCAAAGAATGTTATGGAAGAAATAACATTTGAAAATGAGAAATCCCCAAGTAGTAGAGTCATACATGGTGCTATTGACTTCAATAATCTTACGTCCCATCTTTTTTCTGCCTCTCTGTTGGACTATATATAAAGTTCTCTATAAAATAATTAATTAAAAAACTGACACCCCCATTCGAGGGGCATTATGTACAAATTTTAGGAATTTATGTGCTACATTTATAATATTGGTGGTTGTTAGATTATTACTTATGAGTTTGTGCTCACTTTGGCAGCACATATTTGCAAAATTGGAATGACAAAGAAATTAGCATGGTCCCTGTGCAAGGACGACATGAAAATTCATGAAGCATTCCATATTTTATAAAAATTAGTAAAATAGGCCACTAGCTAGATTAAGAAGAAAAGAGAGAAGATTCAAGTGAACACAATCAGAAATGATAAGGGGGAATATTATCACTGACCCCAGAGAAATACAAACAACAATCAGAGAATATTATAGATACCTTTATGCAAATAAACTAGAAAGTCTAGAAGAAGTGGATAAATTTTGGACACATACACCCTCTCAAGACTGAACCAGGAAGAAACTGAATCCCTGAGTAGTTCAATAATGAGGTCTGAAATTGAGGGCATAATAAGTAGCCTGCTGTGATGGTTAATAGTGTCAACTTAATTGTATTGAAGGATACAAAGCATTGATACTGGGTGTGTCTGTGAGGGTGTTGCCAAAAAAGATTAATATTTGAGTCAGTGGGCTGGGAAGGGCAAACCCACCCTCAATCTAGGTGGGTACAATCTAATCAGCTGCCAGCACAGCTGGAATATAAGCAGGCAGAAAGATGTGAAAAGANAGTCAGTGGGCTGGGAAGGGCAAACCCACCCTCAATCTAGGTGGGTACAATCTAATCAGCTGCCAGCACAGCTGGAATATAAGCAGGCAGAAAGAAATGTGAAGACAGAGGCCTAGCCTCCCAACCTACATCTTTTTTCCTGTGCTGGATGCTTCCTTCCTTTGAACATTGGACTCCAAGTACTTCAGTTTTGAAACTCAGACTGGCTCTCATTACTCCTCAGCCTGCAGACAGCTTATTGTGGGGTGTTGTGATCATATGAGTTAATACTTAATAAACTCCCATATATATATATATGTACATATACATGAGACAGAACTAATGGAATATACATATGTGTATATATATATATATATATTCTAGAGGTACAGAACTAATGGAATATGTATCTATATGTTGAAATAATTTCTTCTTTCAAGTCTTATCTATAATAATACATCTATATATCCCATATATATTCTATTAGTTCTGTCCCTCTTGAGAAACCTAATACGCCTACCAAACAAGCAAAGCCCAGGACCAGATGGATTCACAGCTGAATTTTACCAGATTTACAAAGAAGAGCTGATAGCATTCCTACTGAAACTATTCCAACAAATTGAAAAGGAGGGACTCCTCCCTGACTCATTCCATGATGCCAGAATCATCCTGATACCAAAACCTGGCAGAGACAACAGAAAAGAAATCTTCAGGCCAATATCCTTCAGGCTAATGTCCTTGATGAACATCGATGCAAAAATCCCCAATAAAATACTGGGAAACTGAATCCAGCAGAATATCAAAAAGCTTATACACCATGATCAGTTAGGCTTCACTCCCAGAAAGCAAGGTTGGTTCAACATACACAAATCAATAAATATGATTCATCACAGAAGCAGAACTAAAGACAAAACCATATGATTATCTCAATAGATGTAGAAACGGCTTTCAATAAAATTCAACATTCCTTCATGTTAAAAACTCTCAAACTAGGCATTAAATGAACATACCTCAAAATGATAACAGCTACATATGACAAACCCACAGCCAATATCATACTAAATGGGCAAAAGCTGGAAGCATTCCCTTTGAAACCTGGCACAAGACATGCATGCTCTCTGTCACCACTCCTATTCAATGTAGTATTGAAATTTAGGGCAATCAGGCAAGAGAAAGAAATAAAGAGCATTCAAATAGGAAGAGAGGAAGTTAAACTATTTTTATTTGCAGATGACATAATCCTATAATATAGAAAACCCATTGTATCAGCCCAAAAACTTCTTAAGCTGAACAAGAACTTCAACAAGTCTCAGAATACAAAATTATTGTACAAAAACTGCTAGCATTCCTATACAGCAACAACAGGCAAGCAGACAGTCAAATCAGGAATGCATTTCCTTTCAAAATTGTGATAAAAAGAATAAAATACCTAGGAATACAGCTAACAAAGGAGATGAAAGATCTCTACAAGGTGAACTATAAACCACTGCTCAAAGAAATCAGAGATGGCACAAGCAAATGGACATTTTATATTCATGGATAGAAAGAATCAATGTCTGTAAAATGACCGTACTACCCAAAGCAATTTATAGATTCAATGCTATTTTCATTAAACTACAATTGACATTCTTCACAGAACTGGAGAAAATAATTTTATAATTCATAAGGAA
>NW_016107843.1:671307-723646 GCF_001604975.1 Cebus imitator | reverse complement strand
GGAGGCATCACACTACCTGACTTCAAACCATACTACATGGCTACAGTAACCAAAGCAGCATGGTACTGGTACAAAAACAGACACATAGACCAATGGAACAGAATATGAAGCCCAGGAATAAGACCACACATCTACAACCATCTGATCTTCAACATACCTGACAAAAGTAAGCAATGGGGAAAGGATTCCCTATTCAATAAGTGGTGCTAGGATAACTGGCTAGCCATATGCAGAAAATTGAAACTGGACCTTTTCCTTACACCATGCACAAAAATAAACTAAAGATGGACTTAAATGTAAAACCCAAATGTATAAAAACTCTGGAAGACAAGCTAGGCAAGACCATTCTGGATATAGAAATGGACAAAAATTTCAAGACAAAGACGCCAAAAACAGTTGCAACAAAAGCAAAAATTAACAAATGGGATCCAATTAAACAGCTTCTGCACAGCAAAATAAGCTATCCATAGATTGAACAGATTACATAGAATGGGAGAAAAATTTTGCAAACTATGCATCTGACAAAGGCCTAATATTCAGTATCTATAAGAAACTTGAACAAATTTACAAGAAAAAATAATCAGCCCCATTAAAAAGTGAGCAAAGGATGTAAACACTTTTCAGAAGAAGACATACATGTGGCCAAAAAACATATGAAAAGAAGCTCAACATCACTGATCATTAGATACATGCAAATCAAAACCACAACAAGATATCATCTCTCATCAGTCAGAATGGCTATTGTTAAAGAGTCAAAAAATAACAGATGCTGGCAAAATTGTGAAGAAGGAACAGTTATACACTGTTGGTGGGAGTGTAAAGTAGTTCAACCATTGTGGAAAACAATGTGGTGATTCCTCAAAGGCCTATAGACAGAAATACCATTCAACTCAGCAATTCCATTACTGAGTATATAGCCAAAGGTATGTAAGTCATTCTATTATAAGGACACATGAACATGGATGTTCATTGCAGCATTATTCAAAGTAGCAAAGACATAGAATCAACCTAAATGCCATCAATGGTAGACTGGATAAAGAAAAAGTGTATATATACACCATGGAATACTATGCAGCCATAAACAATAATGAGCTCATGTCCTTTGCAGGGATATGGATAGAGCTGATGGTCATTATCCTTAGAAATCTAATGCAGGCAAGGAAAACCAAGTACTGCGTGTTTTCACTTATAAGGGAGCTAAATGATGAGAACACATGAACACATAGAGGGGAACAATGCACCCTGGGGCCTATCAGAGGGTGGAAGGTGGGAGAAGGGAGAGAATCAGGAAAAATAACTAATGGACACTCAGATTAATACCTAGGTGATGAAATAGTCTGTATAACAAACCCCCATGACACACATTTACCTAAGTAACAAATTTTCATACCCTGCATTATACCCCTGAACTTAAAAGTTTCAAAGAGAATGTTACTTATGAGTTTAATGCCATGCATGTAGTAAGTTCTAAGCAAAAATCTCAATATCGAACACTTAGTTCTTTGTAGTTGGCAAAGCATTTGCTCATGCATTGACTTATTGATCCCCATAATAATCCTATAAGGTAAATGTTATTAACTCCAACTTTGCAAATTAGTAAGTAGATTTTCATATAGTTAGTGGGCTCAAAGGTGGTGTGGGATTGAGGGTTGTTATGTGGAAACTTCAGTAAGAAGCAATGAGAGGCTGGCAAACTGAACTAGCTGCAGTGTATGGCCTCCACAAGAAACCTGAGTAGGTTGATCTCAGGGGCTGACAGGAAGATCAAGTTTGGGCTTTAGGCAATATCCAGAATCAAGGGAGAGACTGCTCCAGCAGATAAATCACAGCAGTGAAGAAGAACCCTGAGCTATTCTGTAATATTCAGCAGAGAATCCCCAGGTAGGAGCTCAGAGTCATGGACTGGTTCAACACAGTAAGCAGGGAAATGTCCATTTGTGCTGTCAGTTCTAGGTTATACCCATGGGAATGCTGAGGTTCCTGTTATGTATCCTGCCTCTGTCCCATTGGCTGGCCCTGTGGGTGGGTAATTTCAGTAGTAGGGACATGGATAATGAGAGCAAGAGGCATTAGGCAGGACTGAACCTGAGGGAGCAATTCTTTGCCTTTTTACTTCATAACCTATGCAATTTCTACTGTACCTCACTGGCTACCATGTATAAGGGCAGAAAATTAAGAAGAGGCAAAGAGATAAAAGTCAAGTGACCAACTGGTATATAGAAAGATGGGTATACTAACTAGAATTAATGTTAACTTGTGAAAGAAAAGGAAAGATGGGTGTAATCATTAATGGCTTCACAGTGCAAATGATTTTTTTAGCTTATTCTTAAAGGAAACAGGTCATGTAGCCTGACATTTGTTGTAACCCTTAATACAGTTAAATGATAACATTAATTGTACTGAATGAAGACCAGTTATCTATTTTATCATGTTCTCCAAGGAAGTCACTTTGGTCAACTTTCTTCCAATCTTCTCCTCTAAGTACCTATTCTTAATTCCAAAGACTGAGTGAAGCAAGTGATCCTGCCTTCCATTTTTCATGGATATAAGAACTTTTTAGAGTTGCATTGTTCAGTATGGTAGCCATTAGATACATGTGGCTATTGAGTGCTTGAAATGTGTCTACTCTTAAATGTGATGTGCCCTTAGTGTAAAATTTGCACTGGGTTTAAAGACTTGAGGTGAAAAAATGTAAAATCTCAGTAAGTTTTATATTGATTGGATTTTGAGATAACTGTTTTGGATATATTGGATTAAATAAAATATTATTAAAATTAATCCCACCTTTTTTCTTAATTTTTAAAATGTGGCTACAATAAAATTTTAAATCACATATGTGACTCACATTATATTTCTATTGGACAGTGCTTTTTTTAGAGAGAAGTGCCAGATTCTTAAAGGGTTGCTCCCTTTTAGCCTTTGCCAAGTGATTCTCTCCCCTCCAGGCCAGTTTTAACAAGTCAAATGATAAAGATTTCGTAATTGGAAGGAAGGCTGCAAGTCATTTAGAAATTACATGATGAAGCTGCAATGTGATCATATCTCCTGCATGACAATTTGCTTTTCTGAACCTTTCTTATTCCAAATGAAATTGTCATTGCTCTGTTTTCTCTTCTAGCTAATTTACATCTTATTTTCTCTTTGTCAGAAGTGTCATTTCCTGTGATTGATGAAGCCATCTTTGCTAAGTGCAAAAACAAGGCCACCACATAATGTGAATAATTCAAACTGGATTCACACCAGTGAGAATGGCAATTATTAAAAAGTCAAGAAACAATAGATGCTAGCGAAGCTGTGGAGAAATGGGAACACTTTTACACTGTTGGTGGGAATGTAAATTAGTTCAATCATTGTGGAAGACAGCATGACAATTCCTCAAGGATCTAAAACCAGAAATACCATTTGACCCAGCAATCCTATTACTGGATATATACCCAAAGGAATATAAACCATTCTCCTATAAATACACATGCACATGTATGTTTATTGCAGCACTATTTACAATAGCAAACATTTTTATTTCTTCCTTTAATCTATACACATTTATTTCTTATTCTTGTCTTATTGTGCTACCTAGGACTACCAGTACATGTAGAATAGGAGTGATGAGAGAGGGTGTTCTTTCCTTGTTCCCGTGTAAGAAAGCATCCATACTTAAGTCTAGTCTTAAGTATAATGGTTGCTATGGATTTGTTGTAGATGTTCTTTATTGAGTTGAGAAATTTCACCTGTGTTTCCAGTTGGCCAAGCATCTTAATCACACATGTATTAGATTTGTCAAATGCTTTTTCTGCATCTATTGACATGATTATATTTTTTTTCTTTAGCCTGCTGATGTGATTGATGTTGGTTAATTTTCAAATGTTGAACCAGCCCTACATAACTGGAAAAAACCTCGCTTGGTTGTGGTATATGGTTTTTTAAATACATTGTTGGATTCAGTTTTCTAATATTTTCTTGAGGAGTTTTGTGTCTATGTTCATGAGAAATACTGGTCTGTAGATCTTTCTTGTGATGTCTTTATTTGATTTTGGTATTAATGTGATGCTGAACTTACAGAATGTATTGGGAAATATTCTCTCTGCTTCTATTTTCTAGAAGAGATTATAGATAATTGCTATCATTTCTTCCCTAAATATTTTGTAGATTTTACCAGATTTTACTATCTGAGCCTGGTGTTTTCTTTCAGAAGGTTCTTAATTGTTGATCCCATTTCTTTAATAAGATTATTTTTGAATAATAGGTATTTCTTCTTGTGTGAGTTTTGCTAGTTTGTCTTTCAAGGAGTTGGTCCATTTCATCTAAGTAATCAAGTATGTGGGCAAAGAGTTGTCATAGTATTCCTTTATTGTGCTTTTAAGGTCCATGTGAAATCAGTAATAATGTCTCAGCTTTCCTTCCTGATATTAGCAATTTATGTCTTCACTCTTTCCCCTAACCTTGGTTAACCTGCTAGAGGTTTATCTATTTCATCAACATTCTCAAAGAACCAGATTTTGGTTTTGTTGATATTCTCTATTAATTTCCTGTTTTTAATTTCATTGATTTCTGTTCTAATTTTTTTTTCTGTTTGCTTTAGTCCTACATTGCTGTTCATTCTTTTTTAAATTTTTATTTTTTAAATTTATTTTACTTTAGGTTCCAGGTTACATATGCAGAACGTGCAGGTTTGTTATATAGGTATATGTGTGTCATGGTGGTTTGCTGTACCTACTGACTTGTCCTCTAAGTTCCCTCACCCTCCCTCCCCTCTCCCTCTACCGCACAACAGACCTTGGTGTATATTGTTCCCCTCCCTGTGTCAATGTGTTCTCATTGTTCAAGTCCCACTTATGAGTGAGAACATGCAGTGTTTGGTTTTCTGTTCCTGTGTTAGTCTGCTGAGGATGATGGCTTCCAAATTCATCCATGTCCCTGCAAAGAACATGATCTAATTCCTTTTTATGACAGTGTAGCATTCCATGGTGTATATGTACAACATTTTCTTTATCCAGTCTGTCATTGATGGGCATTTGAGTTGGTTCCATGACTTTGCTATTGTAAATAGTGCTGCAATAAACATACATGTGCATGTGTATTTACAGTAGAATGGTTTATATTCCTTTGGGTATATATCCAGTAATAGGATTGCTGGGTCAAATGGTATTTCTGGTTTTAGATCCTTGAGGAATTGTCATGCTGTCTTCCACAATGATTGAACTAATTTACATTCCCACAAACAGTGTAAAAGTGTTCCCATTTTTCCACAGCTTCGCAAGCGTCTATTGTTTCTTGACTTTTTAATAATTGCCATTCTCACTGGTGTGAGATGGTATCTCATTGTGGTTTTGATTTGCATTTCTCTAATGATCAGTGATGTTGAGCTTTTAAAAATATGTTTGTTGGTCATGTAAATATCTTCTTTTGAGAAGTGTCTGTTAATATCTTTTTTTTAAATTATACTTTAAAAAATTAAAAACAAATTATACATGTATTTTGGGATACATGTGCAGAACATGCAGGTTTGTTACATAGATATAAACATGCCATGGTGGTTTGCTGCACCCATAAATTCGTCATCTACATTAGGTATTTCTCCTAATGCTATCTCTCCCTTAGCTCCCACTTCCTGGCAGGCCCCAGTGTATGATGTTCCCCTCCCTGTGTCCATGTGTTCTCATTGTTCAACTCCCACTTATGAATGAGAACATGAGGTGTTTGGGTTTCTGTTCCTGTGTTAGTCTGCTGAGAATGATGGTTTCCAGCTTCATCCATGTCCTTGGAAATGACATAAACTCATCCTTTTTTATGGCTGCATAGTATTCCATGGTATATGTGTGCCACATTATTTTTATCCAGCCTATTATTGATGGGCATTTCGGTTGGTTCTAAGTATTTTCTGTTATGAATAGCACTGCAATAAACATATATCTGAATGCGTTTTTATAGTAGAATGATTTATAATCCTTTGGGTATATACCCAGTAATGGGATTGCTGGGTCAAATGGTATTTCTGGTTCTAGATCCTTTAGAAATTGCCACACTGTCTTTCACAATGGTTGAACTAATTTACACTCCCACCAACAGTGTAAAAGCATTTCTTTGCATCCTCTCCAGCATCTGTTGTTTTCTGACTTTTTAATGATTACCATTCTAACTGGTGTGAGATGATATCTCATTGTGGTTTTGAGTTGCATTTCTCCAATGACCAGTGATGATGAGCTTTTTATCATATGTTTGCTGGCCACATAAATGTCTTCTTTTGAGAATTGTCTGTTTACATCCTTTGCCCACTGTTTGTTGGGGTTGTTTCTTTGTTTTCTTGTAACTTTGTTTAAGTTCTTTGTAGATTCTGGATATTAGTCCTTTGTCAGATGGATAAATTGCGAAAATTTTATCCCACTCTGTAGGTTACCTATTCGCTCTGATGATAGTTTCTTTTGCTGTGCAAAAGCTCTTTAGTTTAATTAGATCCTATTTGTCAATTTTGGCTTTTATTGCCATTGCATTTGGTGTTTTAGTAATGAAGCCTTTGCCCATGCCTATGTCCTGAATGCTATTGCCTAGGTTTTCTTCTAGGATTTTTATGGTTATGTCTTAGGTTTAAGTCTTTAATCCATCTTGAGTTAATTTTTGTATGAGGTGTAAGGAAGGGGTCCAGTTTCAGTTTTCTGCATATGGCTAGCCAATTTCCCCAATACCATTTATTTAAATAGGGAATTCTTTCTCCATTGCTTGTTTTTGTCAGGCTTGTCAAAGTTCAGATGATTGTAGATGTGTGGCGGTATTTCTGAGGTCTGTGTTCTGTTCCATTTGTTTAAATATCTGTTTTGGTACTAGTACCATGCTGTTTTGGCTCCTGTAGCCTTGTAGTATAGTTTGAAGTCAGGTTGTGTGATGCCTCCAGCTTTGTTCTTTTTGCTTAGAATCATCTTGGCTATATGAGCTCACTTGTGGTTCCATATGAAATTTAAAGTAGTTTTTTTTTATAATTTTGTGGAGAAAGTCAATGGTAGCTTGGTGGGGATAGCATTGAATTTATAAATGACTTTGGGCAGTATGGCCATTTTCACGATACTGATTCTTCTTATCTATGAGCGTGGAATGTTTTTCCATTTGTTTGTGTCCTCTCTTACTTCCTTGAGCAGTGATTTGTAGTTCTCCTTGAAGAGGTCCCTCACATCCCTTGTAAGTTGTATTCCTAGGTATTTTATTCTAGTTGTAGCAATTGTGAATAGGAATTCACTCACGATTTGGCTCTGTCTATTATTAGTGTATAAGAATGCTTGTAATTTTGCACATTGATTTTGTATCCTGAGACTGCTGAAGTTGCTTATCAGCTTAAGGAGATTTGGGGCTGAGATGATGAGGTTTTGTAAATATATAATCGTGTCATCTGCAAACAGAGACAATTTGATTTCCTCTATTCCTATTAGAATGCCCTTTATTTCTTTCTCTTGCCTGATTGCCCTGGCTAGAACTTCCAATACTATGTTGAATAGGAGTGGTGAGAGAGGACATCCTTGTCTTGTGCCAGTTTTCTAAGGGAATGCTGCCAGCTTTTGCCCATTCATTATTTATTGGCTGTGGGTTTGTCATAAATAGCTCTTAATATTTTGAGATACCTTCCATCAATACCGAGTTTATTGACAGTTTTTAGCATGAAGGGGTGTTGAATTTTATCAAAGGCTTTTTCTGCATCTATAGAGATAAGCATGTGGTTTTTGTCATTGGTTCTGTTTATGTGATGGATTACATTTATTAATTTGCATATGTTGAATCAGCCTTGCATCCCAGGGATGAAGCCTGCTCCATCATAGGTTATAAGCTTTTTGATATGCTGCTGGATTTGGTTTACCAGTATTTTATTGAGGATTTTCACATCGATGTTTATCAGGGATATTGGCCTGAAATTTTCTTTTTTTTGTTGCGTCTCTGCCAGGTTTTGCTATAGGATGATGCTGGCCTCATAGAATGAGTAAGGGCAGAGTCATTCTTTTTCTATTGTTTGGAATAGTTTCAGAGGGAATGGTACCAGCGCCTCTTTTTCCTCTTATAGAATTTGGCTGTGAATCTGTCTGGTCCTGGGCTTTTTTTAGTTGATAGGCTATTAATTATTACCTCAATTTCAGAACTTGTTATTGGTCTATTCAGGGATTCAACTTCTTCGTGGTTCAGTCTTGGGAGGGTGTACATGTCCAGAAATTTATCAGTTTCTTCTAGATTTTCTAGTTTGTGTGCATAGAGGTGTTTGTAGTATTCTCTGATGGTAGTTTGTTCTTCTGTGGAATCAGTGGTGATATCCTCTTTATCATTTTTTAATGTGTCTATTTCATTCTCCTCTCTTTTCTTCTTTATTAGTCTGGCTAGTGGTCTATCTATTTTGTTAATCTTTTGAAAAAAAAACAGCTCCTGGATTCATTGATTTCTTTGAAGGGTTTCTCATGTCTCTATCTCCTTTAGTTCTGCCCTGAACTCAGTTATTTATTGTCTTCTGCTGGCTTTTGAATTTACTCTTGCTTCTCTAGTTACTTTGTGATGTTAGGTTGTCAATTTTAGATCTTTTCCACTTTCTCCTGTGTGCATTTAGTGCTATAAATTTCCCTCTAAACACTGCTTTAGCAGGGTCCCAGAGATTCTGGTAGGTTGTATCTATGTTCTCATTGGTTCTTAGAGACCGATAAAGAGACTTAGACTCCCACACAATAATAGTGGGAAACTTTAACACCCCACTGTCGCTCTTAGACAGATCAATGAGACAGAACTCTCCACTCCAAATCTGTTGACGGGGGCTAGAGGAGGGACAGCGGCGGTGGGGAGGTGGGGGAGAAATAACATGGGGAGAAATGACAGATATAGGTAAATGGGGAATGGAGGCAGCAAACCACATTGCCATGTATGTACCTATGCAACAGTCCTGCAATATTTGCACATGTACCCCAGAACCTAAAGTACAATTAAAAAAAAATATATATATATATATAGCCATGTGTGAATTTTATCCTGTCATTATGATGCTAGCTGGTTATTTTGCCTGTTATTTTATGCAGTTTATTCATAATGTCAATGGTCTTTACAAGTTGGTATGTTTTTGCAGTGGCTGGTACCAGTTTTTCCTCGATTCTGCTATTGATACTTGTGTATGCTTCATGAAGTTCTTGTGCTGTGTTTTTCATCTCCCTTGGGTCATTTATGTTCTCTAAATTGGTTGTTCTAGTTGGCAGTTCCTCTAACTTTTTTTCATGGTTCTTAATTTCCTTGCATTGGGTTAGAACATGCTCCTTTAGCTCAGAGGAGTTTGTTATTACCTACCTTCTGAAGCCTACTTTTGTGAATTCATCAAACTCATTCTCAATCCAGGTTTTTTACCTTGCTGGTGAGGAGTTGTGATCCTTTGGAGGAGAACAGGCATTTTGGTTTTTGTAATTTTCAGCCTTTTTGTGCTGGTTTTTCCTCATCTTTGTGGATTTATCTACCTTTGATCTTTGATGTTGGTGACTTTCGGATGAAGTTTCTGTGTGGTTGTCCTTTTTGTTGATGTTGATGCTATTCCTTTCTGTTTGATATTTTTTCCTTCTAACAGGCCCCTCTGCTGCAGGTCTGCTGGAGTTTGCTGGAGGTCCACTCCAGGCCCTGTTTGCATAAGTATCACCAGAAGATGCTGCAGAAAGGCAAAGATTGCTGCCTGTTTCTTCCTCTGGAAGCTTCGCCCCAGAGGAGCACCCACCAGATGCCAGCAGAGCTCTCCTGTATGAGGTGTCTGTTGGCCCCTGCCCAGTCAGGAGGCACAGGGGTCAGGAATTCACGTGAGGAGGCAGTCTGTCCCTTAGCAGAGCTTGAGCACTGTGCTGGAAGATCCACTGCTCTCTTCAGAACTGGCAGGCAGGAACTTTTAAGCCTGCTGAAACTGTGCCCACAGCCACACCTTCCCCCAGGTGCTCTGTCCCAGGGAGATGGGAGTTTTATCTATAAGCCCCTGACTGGGGCTGCTGCCTTTCTTTCAGAGATGCCCTGCCCATAGAGGAGGAATCTAGAGAGGCAGTCTGGCTACAGCTGCTATGCTGAGCTGAGGTGGGCTCTACCCAGTTTGAACTTTTCAGTGACATTTTTTACACTGTGAGGGGAAAGCTGCCTACTCAAGCCTCCTAATGGTGGACACCCCTTCCCCACCACCAAGCTCCAGCATCCCAGGTCAACTTCAGACTGCTGTGCTGGCAGTGAGAATTTCAAAACAGTGGATCTTAGCTTGTTGGGCTCCATGGGGGTGGGATCTGCTGAGCTAGACCACTTGGCTCCCTGGCTTCAGCCCCCTTTCCAGGGGAGTGAATGTTTCTGTCTTGCTGGCATTTCAGTCACCACTGGGGTATGAAAAATATATGAAAAAAAACCCTCCTGCAGCTAGCTTGGTGTCTGCCCAAATGGCCACCCTGTTTTGTGCTTGAAACCCAGGGCCCTGGTGGTGTAGGCACTTGAGGGGATTCCTTCGAGTGGGATTCCCTGGTCTGTGGGTTGTGAAGACCGTGGCGAAAGCATAGTATCTGGGCTGGAATGCACCATTCCTCACAGCACAGTCCCTCATGGCTTCCCTTAGCTGGGGGAGCGAGTTCCTCCACCCCTTGCATTCCTGGGTAAGGCATCACCCCACCCTGCCTCAATTTGCCTCCATGGGCTGCATGCCTAACCACTGTCTAACCAGTCCCAATGGGATGAGCAGGGTCCCTCAGTTGGAAATGCAGAAATCACCAGCCTTCTGCATTGATCTCACTAGGAGCTGCAGACCAGAGATATTCCTATTTGATCATCTTGCCAGCCACCCCCTTCATGATATGTTTTTTTGTTCATATCTTTTAGCCACTTTTTGATGGGGTTGTTTATTTTTTTTTCTTTTAAATTTAAGTTCCTTGTACATTCTGGATATTAGAACTTCGTCAGGTGGGTAGATTGCAAAACTGTATAGCCAAGATAATCCTAAGGAAAAAGAACAAAGCTGGAGGCATCACGCTACCTGACTTCAAACTATACTATAAGACTATAGTAACCAAAACAGCATGATACTGGTGCCAAAACAGACATATAGACCAATGGAACAGAACAGAGACCTCAGAAATAACAGCACGCATTTACAACCATCTGATCTTTGACAAACCTGACAAAAACAAGCAATGGGGAAAGGATCTCTTATTCAATAAAAAGTGCTGTGAAAACTGGCTACTCATATGCAGAAAACTGAAACTGGACTCCTTCCTTATACCTTATAATAAAATTAACTCAATATGGATTAAATAATTTAAAACCCCAAACCATAAAAACCTTAGAAGAAAACCTACGCAATACCATTCAGGACATAGACATGGGCAAAAACTTCATGACAAAAATGCCAAAAGCAATTGCAACAAAAGCAAATATTGAAAAATGAGATCTAGTTAAACTAAAGAGCTTCTGAACAGCAAAAGAAACTATCATCAGAGTGAACAGGCTGTTTATTCTTTCGTTTGCTGAGGTGGATTCTCAGGTTACTTATTTTAGTTCTTTATTCTACATATATATACATACACATACTATATATACATATATAGAGAGTATACATTTCCCTCTGCACATTGTTTTTGATGTATCCTACAAAGTTTTATTTTAATTTTTATTTAGTTCCACATGCAGATCCTGAACATATTTTGTTAGAATTATATGTAAATATTTCATTGGGGTTGCTATAGTGAACAGGATTATTTTTTAATTTTGGTTTCCTATTGTTTATTGTGGGTGTATAGAAATATAATTGGTTGAATGTTGACATTGTATCTGTGACCTTGCCAAACTAATTTATTAGTTCTAAATGTTTTTCTATAGATTTCTTGGGATTTTCTATATAAAGAATCATGTCATCTGGGTGTATTAATAGCTTTAGTTACCTCTTCCTAATCTGTCTACCATTTATTTATTTTCTTGATTAATTGTACTTGCTAGTACTTCCAATATAATACTGAATAAGAGTGGTGAGAGTGGTCATCCTTGCCTTGATGCCAATCATAGAGAGAAAGCATGCAGGTTTTCACCATTAAGCATGATGTCAGCTGTAAGGTTTTTGTAGATGCCTTCTATCATATTGAGAAAGTTTTCTTCTATTTCTTGTTTGCTGAGAGTTTTTATCTTGAATGAATGTTGAAATTGTCAAGTGATTTTCTGTATCTTTTGATATAACCGTGCACTTTTTTCTCCTTTAGACTGTTAATACAATGAATTACATTGATTGATTTTCCAATGTTGAACCATTCTTGCATTCTTGGAGATAAACCCTACTTGGTGATGATGTGTTGTTCTTGTAATATATTGCTGGGTTAAATTGCTAAGATTTTTTTTGAAGATTTTTGCAACTATGATCATGAGGGGTATTGGTCTATAATTATCTTTTCTTATATGGTCATTGCTGGTTTTGATATCAGAGTAGTGGTGGCACAAGTTAGTTGTGACATGTCCCCTCCTCTTCTTAGATGCTTAGAATTCTACAGTGAAATCATCTGGGCCAGGAGTTTTATTTTTCAGAATAATTTTTATTATGAAATTAATTTCTTTAGTACATATAAGATAATTGAGGTTATTTATTTTATCTTGCGTACATTTTTGTAGGTTATATCTTTCAAGTAATTGGTCCATTTTACATAACTTGTCAATTTATGTGCATAGAATTGTCTTTAATAATCCTACATTGCCCTTTAATGTCTTGGTCTGTAGTCATATCTCCTCTTTAATTCTTGTTATCCATTATAAGTGCTTCTCTCTTTTACTTGATCATCAAGCTAGAGATTTATAAATTTTATTGATTTTTTTCATAGAATCAGCTTTTAGTTTCATTGATTTTCTTTATTGTTTTGTTTTTCTCAAGACTATTAATTTATTTTTCTTTATTATTTCCTTTTGTCTTTGCTTTAGTTTTAATGTCTTCTTTTTCTGATTTCTTAAGATGAAGCTTAAATTATTGATTAATCTTTTTTCTTTTCTAGTATCTTTAAGGCTATTAATTTTTTTTCTAAGTGCTTTCTAGGGCACATTTCACATATTTTGATATTTATTTCTATTTTTTTTGAGTTCAAAATGCTTTCTAATTTCTCTTTAGAATGCCTCTTTGGGCCATGGATTATATGGTAATGTGTGGTTTAATTTCCCAATTTGGAGATTTTCCAAAAATCCTTTGTTATAAATTTATAGTTATATTATAGTTGGAGAATATATTTTAGATAATTTCAATTCTTCTAAGTTTAAGAAATTTATTCTATGTCCATGGATATGGTCTATCTTGGTGAAAATTTCCATGTACACTTGAAAAAAATGTGTATTCTGTAGTTGCTGGGTGGAGTGTTATATAAATGTCAACTAGAACTACTAGTTCATCAACCAACTACTTGGTTGATGATGTTGCTTAGGTTTCTATAGCCTTGGTGCTTTTCTATTTGTTTCATCAGTTACTTTAACAGACAACTTGAAATTCATACAAATAATTGTGAATTTGTTAATTTATCCTTTTAATTCTGCCAATCTATGATTTACTTATTTTGAAGCCCTGTTGTCAATTGCATACACATTTAAAATTGTCATGTCTTCTTGAGGAACTGACCTTTTTATCATTATGTGGTATCCCTTTTTGTCTCTGGTTATTTTCCTTTTTTGAAGTTTACTTTGTTGATATTAAATACCCACACCAGCCTTTTTCTTCTCATTAGTATTTGCGTGTTATATCTTTCATATAGATATAATTTATATTTCATTTTTAACCTGTGTATATCATTATGTTTTGAGTACATTTCTTGTAGACAGCATACAGTTGGTTAGGGTGTGTGTGTATATGTGTATGTGTGTGTGTGTTTAAAAATCCAATCTAATTATCATTCCCTTTTAATTGTTTTGTTTAAACTATTTACATTTGATGTAATTACTGATATGGTTGCATTTTGGTGCAGCATTTTATTATTAGTTTCTGTTCTCTTCTGTATTTTATTACTTTGGTTTTTTTGTGTGTGTGTGTTCTTTTATTTACGTTTGAGAGTCCCATTTTAATTTCTTTATTGCATTTTAGACTATATCCCTCTGAATTTTTGTTTTCAGTGACTGTTGTAGGAAATGTGATATACACACCAATCTTTATACAATCTAATTAGCATTGATATTTTACCATTTCATATAAAAATAAGGAAGAAGTATACATATATAATCATTTTAGTCTTCTTTCTTTTAGAAAATTTTCACATATACCTATTGAAAATCCTCTCATACAGCATTATGCTTTTTGCTTTCAACAAAAATATATTGTTACACAACATTGTGGAACAAAAAACAGTCTATTTTATTTAAGGAGACATTTACTATTTTTCTTGTTCTTCAATCATTATTGATGTTCTAGATTTCCTTTAGTTATTATTTCCTTTCCACTTAAATTTCTTTATAGTTGATTATTATAGCATTTATTTATAGTTGATTTATTAGTAATGAATTATCTTATTTTTCCTTCATCAGAGAACACCTTTATTTTTCCTTCATTCTTGAATGATATTCTCATTAAATATAGAATTCTGGGTTGACAGGCAGGTCTTCTCTTTTAGCACTTTAAAAATGTTGTTTCACTGTCTTCTGGTCTCCATTGTTCCTGATGAAAAATCAGCACACATTTGGATCTTTGTCCTTTAAATGTAATATGTTGTTTTTCTTTGCCTGCTTTCCAGACTTTACTTTTGATTTTCAGTAGTTTTTAAATAATATGTACAGGCATGATTTCTTTGAGTGTATCCTGTTGGGGATTCACAAAACTTCTTACATTAGTAAGTTTTGTTTTTCCTGGAATTTGGAGAGTTTTTAGCCACTGTTTAGTCAGATATTTT
The DNA here is from genome assembly GCF_001604975.1 of Cebus imitator. NCBI lineage: Eukaryota > Metazoa > Chordata > Mammalia > Primates > Cebidae > Cebus > Cebus imitator. The sequence continues at coordinate 708,800 of NW_016107843.1, read as the reverse complement.
TCTGCACATACGTTTTTCTCCTCTGCTGCTGGAACTTTGATGAGATGAATGTTATACCTTTTGTTATTGTTCCACAGGCCCTTAAACTCTGTCTTATTTTTTAAACTGTTGAATCTCTATATTTCAGATTGCATAGTTTCTATTGACCAAATTCGCTAATTCATTCATCTGTCATCCCCATTCTTCTATTGATCCCTTCCAGTTTTTATGTATATTGCAGCTTATTTTTATTGTTGTTGTATCTTTCAGTTTTATGATTTTCATTTGATTCCTTTTCAGATCTTCGGTTTCTCAGAAGAGAACTTATATCTTTACATTTATTTCAAGATTGTCCACACTTACATCATGTAGCATGATCGTAATAGCCGTTCTAAAATCTTGCCTGATAATTGCAATATTTAGTCACCTCAAGGTTAGCTTCACTTGATTGCCTTCTCCTTTGACAATTCCTTAGGTTTTTATGATTATTTGTACATTGAATAAACTTTGATTGCATTTGATTGCATTTGAGCATATTCAATACTATGTTACGAGACTCTAAATCCTGTAAAATATTATAGAGAATATTATTTTTTATTTTGTTTTAGCTGGCAGTCAAACCAGTTGCATCTAGACTGTAAATCCTAAGCCAACTTCAGTAAGATATAGTTCCAATGTCAGTTTAGTTAAAACAGCCATTACAGTGCTCTTTTGGTTTGCACTCTTTTGCACATTCTTGGTGCCAGTTTGGGATCTGGGCAGTGATCTATGGTGTTGCGGAGTTCAAAGAGCCTTTGCTGTGTTCATTAAATCTGGTTTCACACCTGAGCAGCTTGGGTCTTCAGAGATTTAAAAATCCCATTTTCCAGCTTCATCATCTCTGTAGTTCTCTCTAATTCTGAGGGGTGTTTTCCCTGGTAGTCTAGCTAGAAACCCAGAGCTTCAGCCTCCCTGAATTTTTATATACTTCTTGTGACTGGGCCTAATTTGGGACAAAGTAGTGAGAGCAAAGAGCCTTTGGAGCTGCTACTGCTGCCTCTACTGACAACATCTTTGCTCAATGTAGTGCAGGGAGACTAAAAAGGGGCTTCTCCACTTCATAGTGGTAGCCTCTGTCATACCAGTGAAGGATGACATGAATTTTCTTTACTGGCACTCAAAATAGCTTGGGGCAACCTCCATCTTGTTTGAAGCAGTGGACTCCTGTTTTGTTGCTTATGCTTGAGAGTGAAAAGGAGTTTGTTCCACACTGGCCCTCAGTCCTGCTTCTCTGGCTAGAGAGAGTGAACTTGGCTTTAATCTTACTTTATCTGTTCCTGTTAGTAGTTTTGATTTTTGCCTGTATATAGAAGACAGGGGAGAAACAAACCAACAGGCAGCTTATTGCTGATTTGTTCTTTGAGTACTGAATTCTATATTCAGACTGCCTGCTCTTATCTTCCTTTCAGAGTCTCCTGAGAGCTGCTTTATGTATTTTGTGCAGAGTTCTTAGTTGTAATAAGTCGAGGGGGTAGGATGGAGTTATTTACTCCATTTTTACTGAAACTGGAAGTCATCTGCTTTGCTTTTACAACTACATTGTATTTATGATATGAAAATATATATCTGGTAGGATTTTTAGAAATGCAGGTTCTGAGGTCCTATCCTTAGACAACATAAATCAAAATATTCTGGGAATGGAGACTAGTAACCTATATTTTATGGAATATCCCCCTATGGGATTCTGATGGAACAGTCAGGTTTGGCACCTACTTTTTCTCATCTCATGCTGATGAGAAAATGGAGACCTAGGTTGTATTCTGTCCTCATCCAGTTTTTTCTTTATTGCCCATGTTTTTTCCCCCTGTGAGCCATGTTTTGTGCTAATAGGGAATATTTTCCCACTGTATCAAGGGCCAAGCTTATTAGTGCAACTGTAAGTGTTTAAACCACAAGACAGTGGAAGAGGAGAAATGAGCAAAATTGGCTACGTGTGTTGGATTTGGTTTCTTATAAACATTTTCCATTGTGAAAGCTTCATAGCCAATCTGAAGAGAAAAATCTTTTTACAGAAATTCATGGAATTAAAAACTTGGTACAAATTACCCAATTGAGTTATAAAGAATAGATCCGAATCCCAGACAGGGAGAGGATTAGAAAAGAAATTTTCAAGTTTGGGCTGAGGACATAAGAGAAAATGGGGAAGAAGAGCTGATAAAGGTCTAAATGTTAGAACAGAGGCAAAAATAGGACTGGTTGAGCTACCTGTGAAATTACTTACAAAGTGAGTGAACATCATAATTAATAAGTAAAGCTATGTCAATCTTGTTTAATTTAATGGGACTCTGTACTTATTTGTTCCCTAAGGTATATCATCTTGTACACTATGGATAGCTATGCAGATAGGAATCCATAACTCCACAAGCATCCTATGCAATATATTACAATCCCTAGAGTTGTATACAACTGTCTGTGCTACCCTTTCTTGTATCTTGAAGGGTTTTTTTTTTTTTCACTAAATAGTAAAGTAGTACCTTTTCTAGATGATTGAGTGTGTATTATGATTGAAAGGCCATAGAAAAGGATGAGCGGAGAAAAGCAAAGTGAAGAGGTCTTAGTGTAAATCAATTTTAGGATGTATGGGGTTCTAGAAATAGAACTTATAACCTGAACTCATTAAATTCTCTACTATCACAATCAATTTCTTCTCCCTTCAGCACTCCTCTGCAACCTTCCCACAGAACAGACTTCTAAAGGAAACATTTGGCCAGAGGACAAGGCCCAGCAAACATACAGTACATTCTTTTTACTATTATTCCAGTATAACTCCTGGTGAGCCAAATTGAGTGACGTGGAAGATCCTTTTGTCTAAAACTAAACCTCTTTTTTCTGACCATCCTGTGCTAACACCCAAGGCTTGGTCCTTCAGATTTTACCCTGCAGGAAAAATAGATTCATAGAAAGAAAGCTAGAAGGTAAATTGGAATTGGAGGTGTAGTGGAGTGGCATGAAAAATCTTTCATAAGACTTGTTTTTCAAAATACAATCCTCTATAAGCATTAGGGCCACCTGTTTTGTTTGTTTGTTTTTGTTTTTGTTCTCCAAAAGAGGCATATTCCTGAGTTTCACCACAAGAGAGTTTCTGATTCCACAAGTATGGATTTGAGATCAGCAATCTGTATTTTTCAGGCTTTTCAGTTTATTTGTAGAAACTTTAAAGTTTGAGAGGGAGGAGAACAGTATCATAATATTGGAGGAAAGTTGACCTTATTTACCCACTTTACTTTGATTATAACACAGACCCCTGATTATTCATCGAACTGAGTAAACCTAGAAAACTAAGAATAATTTAGTATTATGTGTATAAGGGCAGTCAGGTGTACTATCTTAGTAATACAATACTTGTCCAATTCTTACTGAGCAATTGGCTCAGAAAAGACAAATTATTTTTGTAATTATAGATAAGTTACCTTACAGTTTATGTTTGCATTTGTGTTTCTTTTTTCTTCTAGAACTTATTGAAGAAAAATAAATGTACACAATTTGTTTTTGATTATTCATCCTTTTCTTTTTAGAGTTTCACTTATTTTAAATATTTTTTTCCTTTTTATCTGTACACATTTATTGGGTACATATATAATTTTGTTACATGCATAGACTGCATAGTGGTCAGGTCAGGGCTTTTACGGTATCTGTTATCTTAATAGCATACATTGTACCCATTAACCAATTTTCCATCATCCTCCCCTCTCCTACTGCCTCACTCTTCTGTGTCTTAATTATCTATCATTCCACTCTCTATGTCCGTGTGAACACATAAAATAATTTTCTGTAGTTTTTATAATATATAGCACACAAATAGATGGAGTTATCAAGGGGTAAAGACAATAGAGAAAGAAAATTTGTGATATTGGCAGGACTGAGTCACATGGGGCTTCAGGATTTACTTAGATTTCACTTACAAATTAGAAGACAATTTTATTATTTCTAGTTAGCATGTAGTGTCTTCATATATCACATTGGTATGTAGCACTGTAACATTGTATTTATTTATTTATTTTGACAGAGTTTCATTCTTGTCACCCAGGCTGGAGTGCAGTGGCATGATCTCAGCTCACTGTAACCTCTACCTCCAGGGTTCAAGTGATTCTCCTGCCTCAGCCTCCCAAGTACCTGGGATTACAGGCAGGTACCACCCTGCCTGGCTAATTTTTTTGTATTTTTAATAGAGCTGGCATTTCACCATGTTGGCCAGGCTGGTCTCAAAATCCTGATTAGGTGATCTGCCTCAGCCTCCCAAAGTGCTGGGCAAAGTTGTATTTTTGAGGGACATTTTTTATCATAAAAAATGATCTAAAAGACTATTTCGGTTTTGTCAAGAAAAACATATGTAAGTCACTTGTGGAAACCTAGAAAATTAATGTATGTATTATAAAGTAGTCTTTTACTTACCCTTGTCCTAGAAATTCCACTTCTAGATATTTACCCCAAATAATGATGTTCACAAAATAAAATTACAAGAATGATCATAACAGCCTTAGTTATAATACTGCAAAACTTGAAAAAACTTAAATGGCTAACTTTAAGAGAGTAGACAAATAAATTGTGGTATGTATATCCATAGAATGAAATACTAGAAAGAAAAAAAAGAAGAAACCACTGATATACACATCATCATGGATGAATCTCAGAAACCTTATTCTGAGTGAAAGATCCCAGACACAAAAGACCGTATACTGTGTAATTCTATATATGAAGTCCTAGAATTGGCAAAACTAATCTATGGTATGGAAAAAATACAGAATAATGATCGTCTCTGTGTTGGGGGTGTAAATTGATTGGAAATGGATATTAGGGAACTTTCAGAGATGATGAGAGTATTTTAAATCTGGATAGGGAATATGGGTTATATAGGCACATTGTATTTCTCGTATGGTATTTGTCAAAATTATACAGTTAAGATTTTTGTTTTCTGATATGTATAAATTTTACCTCTATAACGATCTGTATAGAAATAATAATTGAGTTAGGAATAGAGGAAAATGTAAGATGAAACAAGAATGACAGAATGTTGTAGTTGTTGAAGCTGAATGATGGATAGATTGGGTTTGTTATACTGGGCTGTTTACTTTGCATAGGCAAGACATTTTCCAAATAAAAAGTTTAAAAGGCCAAACGCAATGGCTCATGCCTGTAATCTCAACAGTTTGGGAGGCTGAGGCAGGCAGATCACAAGGTCAGGAGATCAAGACCATCCTGGCCAACATAGTGAAACCCTGTCTCTACTAAAAATACAAAAATTAGCTGGGTGTGGTGGCACGTGCCTGTAATCCCAGCTACTCTGGAGGCTGAGGCAGGAGAATTGCTTGAATCAGGGAGTCAGAGGTTGCAGTGAGCCAAGATCACACCATTGCGATCCAGGCCTGGCAACAGAGCAAGACTCTGTCTCAAAAAAAAAAAAAAAAAAAAAAAAAAGTTTATAAACTAGGCTGGACATCTCTGAATCTGATCAGATTTTGTTGGTGTATATGATTTTTTGTTGTTGATCTACTAAAAATTGTGGTTTCAGTATTAATATAAGGAAATAAAAAATAAAGTATTATTAATCCATATACTCTGAAATAATTTGTGCTTGCAGTTTGCAAACTCCATCCATGCTAGACTTATATTCTAGCCTTCAGTTTTTATTAGCTGAATGATTTTATAAAAGTTATTTTAGGAATCAAATAAATAAATACTGTACTTGAAAGATTCTGAGGACATTGTTAAACTTTCCATGAGGAGTTGGAATGTTAATTCTTGTTCTTAATAATAGCCATATTCTTTAATATCTGTCTTGGTTGTTTGGCCTGCTATAACACAATACCATAGACTGGTGTCTTCTAAACAACAGAAATTTAGTGCTCACAGTTGCAAAGGTGGGGAAATTCAAGATCAAGGCACCAGCAGATTCTGTGTCTAGTGAGGACCTGCCTCCTGGTTCATAGATGGCACCTTCTTGCTGTGTGTGTCCTTGTGTGGTGGAAGGGGGATGTCAGCTCTCTGGCGTCTCTTTTATAAGGGCACTGATCCCATTTATGAGGACTCTGTCTTCGTGACCTAATCACCTCCCAAAGGCCCCACCGCCTAACGTCATCACATTGGTGGTCAGGTTCCAACACATGAATTCAAAGGGACACAAACATTCAGATCATAATAATATTTATGCTTTGCAACCACTCATGGTTACTGTGGTGATCACTCAGAAAGAAATAATTATGGCCATCATTTTGCTTCAGAGTAGAATGTCTTCAGGTTCAGCATAGTATCTGCGCATAGCAGACAACTGAAGATTTATTGACTGAGTAGCTATTAGACAAAAGGAATGCCCAGCCACTGTGACCACAATAAACTTGATTTCCCTTTTGCCTTTTAAGAGGATGTTCTCAATGAAACTGGACAGCCTATATCCCCACAACCATCCATGCCTTGGGCTGTGGTACTTCAATGGCCATTTGTTGAGTACTGGATACAAAGTATTTGTGAACTTACAGCTGTGTAAATTATTTAACCTGTTTTTAGCTCCCTTTCCTCATTTGTAAAATGAGATTAATACTAGCACTTAGTTCATAAGTGTCTTATAAAATTAAATGAATCAATATGTATAACATACTTAGAACAGTACTTGAGACATAGTACCATGAGACTGCTTATTATAATAATAATCATTATTATTACTATTATTATTTACCATGATTGATACTGACATTTATCGTTTTTTTCAAGCAAAAGCTCTTGTTGTCTAAGTTAAGCCCCATGTTCCCTTTATGTGTCCAGGCAACCTAGTATCTTCTGGCTGTGTGGAGCTGGGTTTAGCAGTTTCTTGGTATGAAATCATCACCTACTCCTGTAATCCTATTCTCTTTTGGACTTTGATAACCCTACACTACCTCAGCCATGAAAAGTGGCCTCAGTCACTGAAAAGTGGCTTTGTTGGAGCTTGCTAAGAATTATAATCCTCAGAGGGGGATCTACAAAAACGTGGGGACTTTGAGGAACCTGGGTGACCATTCCATTCACCTGAGGGTCACTTAAACCCCACAAAGTTTACCAAAGACCACACTGAAAAGCTTGTATAGCACAACTGCCAAGAGTCTTAGATGGAGAGGGACTCACTCTTATGTCAACAAGACTCTCTGAATAATAAAAATATATGGCTTTTATACCCATTAATCGTGACTTCAGAGGCAAAGGCTCAGATGGTATGAGGCTTTTTCCAGAATAAAGGGATTTATTTATGTTGTTCAAATTCAGGATTAAGGTTAGTGTTAGGTAACTTCATAATTATCTGTGATGTGGGTCTCTAACTGAGAATTTCTGCAGCCTTTCTAGATGTCAAAGCAGCATCACTTAAATTAGAGGCCTCAGCCTTTGGATGCTTGTCTCAAAATTTGCCTGTGGTGATCATATTCATGATCAGAGATTTGTTTATTCCCACAAAAAAATGAAGCCTGGAACCTACCCCAGCAGCTAAACCCAGACTAGCCTTGTCATCCTATGAGAGTCGAGATTATCCACATGGATGAGGTTGTCCACATTTATAGGGCAGGGTTCCCAGACCATAAGTGTGAATTCCAAGAGTTTCTTCTGGCTTTCTTTGCTGTAACGGCCCCAAGTGTGGGCAATTCTTTTTCTTTCAAATGAGAATCCAAACATCCTGTGTTTTTTCTGCTTCTCAAAATCATCTACCTATTGAGCATGCTGCCTTTTGAATCATAACATCATTTATATTTTAGTTTATATGATATTTATGATTGTAACTTCCCTGTTTCCCTTTCTTCCTCTCTGCCCAATTCACAGTAATTGTTGAAATGGGTTAACATATTTTCACAGGGAGGTCAAATTAAAAACCAGCAAAAGTAAATACAATAGAAGGGAAACTAGATGGCCTTAGGCAGGTACCTTTGATTAATTTGATAAAGTTGTTATGCATGAATTGCTTATATGCAGTGTAAGGAAAAATACAAGTTTATGAGCTATTAATTTTCTTATGAAGGCAGGAAACTGACTGTCTATTCTATGATTTCTAAGTTTCCTCTGGGGGGAAAAAAACTTACTCTTGTTGTCAATAATTGTTTCTCACCTAGACCTTACTGAAAGCTGCCTGTTATGCATACCACATGCTCTTTCTTGTCTGACCTGTCCTAGAATCAGTTTTCTTTATTGGGTCCTCAATTGTTCCACACTTATGAAATGGACATGTCTCAGCTGGTAGCAAAGAGAGTGAGAAACATTTAGAGAGGGGCAAATAATTGACAAGCATGAAGATGCCGAGCCCTTCCTTCCATGTTGCCACCAACTGTTAGCACGTTGGCTTGCCAGAAAATAAAGAGTAAGCTTTACAGGCAGTTCTTGACTCGCCTATAATGCCAGCACTTTGGGAGGCCAAGGCAGGCAGATCCCTTGAGCCCAGGAGTTCAAGGCCAGCCTGGGCAACATGGTGAAGCCCTGTCTCTATAAAAATACAAAAATTAACTAGGTGTGGTGGTGCATACCTGTTGTTCCAGCTACTTGGGAGGCTGAGGCAGGAGAATTACTTGAACCCAGTGGGTGGAGGTTGCAGCAAGCCGAGATCTCATCACTGCACTCGAGCATGGGTGACAGAGTGGGACCCTATCTTAAAAAAAAAAAAGTCTGTAAAACTCACAAACCTTGGGTGAGACTTTTATAAAGATAAAAGAAGTAAGACAGAAATTGGTAATATCAGGAATCAAGACTGGGAGGCACATCACTAGAGAGCTTCATGCCAATAAATTGAAAATTTAGAGGAAGTGGACCAACAGGAAAATACTTAAAATACTGAAAAACTTAAAACACTGAAAACTGAGAGAAGATGGAAAAACATGATTTGAACTGTATATATGAAATAAATGCAATCAGTAAATAATTTTGGCATTATGTTTCTATATGTTACACATAAGCTAATTATTTGGACCTGGTACATATAGTCCTAACTACTGGGGAGGCTGAGACATGAGAATTGCTTGAACCTGGGAGGTGGCAGTTGCAGTGAGCTGAGATCACCTCACTGCACACCAGCATGGGCGACAGAGTGAGACTGTCTCAAATAAATAAATAATAAATAAATAAATAGCCAGCAAGAGAGAGAGAAAAGAAAGTTCCTCACTCATCACCCATGTGTTGCAGGTGATTTGTGCTTTTAAATAAATGACAGAAATGCCTGGAGCCCCTTTCCTTGGCAGGCAGTGATTGATCTATAGAAGTACATGTAAGTCCTTAGTAAATTTTAAGGGTTAACAAGATAATAATGCCAAGAGTGTCTGTCCCTTTCCCTATTCCATTACTTAAAAAAGGAGAAATGTCTCTCTAAGATCTTTCTAGCAATTAGAATGCATTTGCCCTTAGAATTATTTGAATAACTGTTAAACCTCAACGGACTTCATTGTTTGTGTTTGTAGTTGTAACTAACATGATATACTCTACAAACATGGTACAACTATGGACATATTTTTCATATACAAGTTTAGTATCTCTTATCCAAAATGCTTTGGGTGAGAAGTATTTTGGACTTTTTACATTTTTGAATGTTTGTATATACACAATGAAATATCTTAGGGATGGGACCCAAGTCTAAATATGAAATTCATTTATGTTTCATGTACACCTTATCCTTATATGCATAGCCTGAAGGTAATTTATTATTTTAAATAATTTTGTGTATTAAAGAAAGTTTTTTTTTTTTTTTTGAGACACAGTCTCACTCTGCCACCCATGCTGGAGTGCAGTGGAGTGATCTTGGCTCACTGCAACCTCCATCTCCCGGGTTCAAGTGATTCTCCTGCTCAGCTTCACAAGTAGCTGGGATTACAGGCGTGCGCCATCATGCCTGGCTAATTTTTTGTATTTTTAGTAGAATCGGGATTTTACCATGTTGGCCAGGCTGGTGTCAAACTCCTGACCTCAGGTGATCTGCCTGCACTGGTAAAGAAAGTTTTGGAAGGCAGCTATGCTCACCACTATACCACCAAAGCTAAAGAAAGTTTTGACTGTGACTCATCACATGAGGTAAGGTCAAATTTTCCACTTGTGGTGTCATGTTGTCACTTTAAAAGCTTTGCATTTTGGAGCATTTCAAATTCTGGATATTTGGATTAGGGATGTTCAACCTGTATTTCCATTTAACTGCTCAAGATTGCATTCCTTTGAAGTAGTTTCTTGCTCTCTCCCAAGACCCTCCCTTTCTCACCTCCCTACATATAGTCTGGGAATCCAAGGGCTTATGGTCTCACTGGAAGTCAACCTGGCTTTCAAGTCAAGTGGAGAGAGAGCTGGGCCTGATCAGTACACTATGGCTCATGCTTCTGGAATCCATAATGTGTTGTTATTGAACACTCATCCTGCATGGTCCATAGGGGATGCTTGTTGACCGATGCAGTGAGGCTCTGGTGACCAGACTCTGGAAAATGATGCCATGATCTTTTCTGGGCAGACCAAGCCATTGTCACAATGTGGAATCAACCAAATATGCCCTATGATGGTCGTTTGCACTTCACACACATTCATAATCTTGTCCCCTCACCACCCCAAGGTTTAAATTGGCCCCTAAAGTGTCAGGACAGGTTTAGCTATCCATCAGCTCATGAAGCCCGCACTGTGATTCCACTTCATTCCCTGGGGATTTACACCCTGGAAGTCAAGCATCTTTTACTATTAAACATCAAGACACAATACAATGTCTACGGTGATACCCATTTTCTCTGGCTTCTGAGATCCTGGACAATTCCTCAGGGAAACACTACCTTCAAGGACACCAAAGTGGTTTTTTACTTTTTTCCTGCTACAGATAGAGAAAAAAATCTCTACAAATATACTATATAGTATAATTATATATATACACACACACACACGCACACACACACACACATATATATATACATATATATATATATATATATATATATATATATATATATATATATATATATATACACATATATATATATATATATATATATATATATATACATATATATATATATATATATATATATATATATATATATACATATATATATGGGTTAAAAAGGCTTTTGTGGTCCAACATGGTGACCTACCTAGTGCATCTAATATTATATTTATAGATATGTGCACCAGGTCCAAATAATTGGCTTCTGTGTAACATATACATACATAGTGTATTAGTTTCTTGGGGCTGCTGTTACAAATTACCACACTCTTGGAGGCTTAAAGCAACAGAAATTTATTCTCCCACAGTTCTGGAGGCCAGAAGTCCAAAGTCAGTTTTATTGACTTAAAATCAAGATGTCAGCAAGGGCACATGCCTCTCCCTTTGGAGGCCCTAGTGGGGAACCTTGCCTCTTCCAACTTCTGGTGGCTGCAGGCATGCCTTAGCTTGGTCAGCATCCCTCTGGTCTCTGCCTCTATGGTCACATGGCTTTCTTCTCTTCCATGCATGTGAAACCTCCATTGGGCTTCCTCTAATAGGGATATTTATAAATAATACAGGATAATTTCCCCATCTCAGGATTCATAAACTAATCACATCTGCAGCCTTTGCCATGTAAGGTAACCTCACAAGTTCCAAGGATTAGGATGTGGACATACATTTTGGAACCATTATTTAGCCTATCACATGTAGCTAATTTAAATTTAAGATTGACTATGTAATACATCCCACTCGTCTTTTCCTTATTCATAGGAACTCATGGCACTAAAAAATACTTACAATGTACATATTGACTGACTGGAAAATGAAAGTGAAGAATGAAATGGCATTATTCAACAAAAGGATATTAGTAACTCTACAATATGCTTCTTAGACAGATAAGCTTGATCAGTTATAACCATTTGCAAACACTGAAAGGAATTGCATGAGTATCTTGGTATCTCTGAGAATAATTTGGTGATATAAAAACCCAGCAAAACAATAAATCGATAGAAAAACTTACAGGATGTTTAGAAAAAGAAACATTGCTATATATTGATCACCCGCTTTCTCCCTGGTTTAAATTCAAGCACTGCAGAATATGTTAAATAAGCACATTTAGCATACTCAGTTACAAAAGTGTCTTTTGTCAATTTGATGCAAACTACATTGAGGGAAATAAAAAATAAACTCCAGAATTAATGTTCCAAACTGCAATTTCTGAAAGCAGGGAGGGATAGTGAAAAACCCCAAATAGAAATGACACTTAAAAATAAATCCTTGAGTGACTTCCAGCCTGTCTGATATCTATTTCCCAAAGCATAGAGCATTTGTTTTCTCACATCTGAAATAGATGGTTTTGTTTTGCTGGAGTTTACACATATGTACATTTGTTTATTCTCTGAAGGTGATTCTTCATCATAAGGTATGGGAAACAGATTCTTCAGGGAAAACATCTGTTCAGCTATAATGCTAGCATCTGCCAAGTTAGGTGTGCTAAGAAAAAAGAACTTTATCTTAGTGGTTCAGGGACCTCAAATTTATAAGCTGACATAATATCAAACACAGACAAGCTGCATCTTTCCTCCATTGCTCTTGCACAGAGTCTGGAGCTATATCCAGAATCCTAGCCTAGCCCTGGCCATGCCAGACACAGAGCACAAAAGTGAGACGGCATTAATCCTAGGGTCAGTTCTAGAAGAAGAGGCCATTGGGTCTACTTAGCAAAGGGGTCTGAGACAAAGCACACCTTGGCCTTGCTTTACAGTTTTCTTAGATCTTTCCCTATTGCTCCAGGCTGGCTTGATATTTATAGATCTGAGGTCTTGGGTGTGGCACATAAGGTATTCATTAGGAGCATGAACACTGGAGCCAGGTTGCCATGGTTCAGACTCTTGGCTCTGCCTCTAACTGCATGAACCTGGGAAAGTTACTTAACCTCTCTGAGCTCCTATTTCTTAATTTGTGAAATAGGGACAATTATTTCAGAATTGGATATAAATGGACAAGATGTGTAAAAGTGCCACTACAGCCTGAAAATATGTACTCTTAGAACTGTTTAGAATGAATAGCAAAATAGTTCATACTGATGTAGTTAAACCTAGTGAGTAACTAACCCATTGATAAAAATCCCCCATGGGAAAAGGCCCTGTGCCTTCAAAGAATTGTAATCTACATATATCCTTACATTAATCCAACTCTCTTTACTCCAACAGAATCTATTGGCCTCCCTCACCTTTAATTTGTGCTCCCTGCCATGGGAGTGGTGAGCAAGTTGACTACTTTCTGGAATTTGCAGAAGATTTACAAGTCCTGAGCTTATGAAGCTTCAGGATTCACTCCTTTCACATCCCACAAATGTTTTCTGAGTGTTTGTAGGGGGCAAGATATTTGGTCCTGAGTAGAAGTTTGGTGCTAGCAAAAGCAACTATTGGTTGTAAAATCTGTTCCCTTTTCTGCTTCTCTTGATCAACCATTATCTAATTCTGCATTATGCATTTAATTCTGTGCTAACATCTTTCTTTGCTTCTTGTTCTCCATTGTTCTTGTGTCTACTGTAATGTAGCTCCAGATTGTTGTCATTCCTGGAGGCTGCGATGAGGTGCCAATTTAGGAACTTAGAAAAACTTAGAGAAAATTAAAATAAGATTTCTGTTTGAGAGTTAAATTTTAAAGGCCATATGTAATAGATCAGAAGGAAGAAAGGGTTGTGTAAAGAGGCAGCATGGCTCTTGGGCCAGCAAAGCTGGACAGCAACCAGACCTGTTATGTTAACATTTCTGAAGAACAAAACGGCCTTGATAGTGGTGCCAAAGGGAGTCATACACAGTCAGGACCCTTCTAAGTACAATAGAGAAGAAATCTGGGCCAAGCTGACTGGCAGGTACAGCATCCTTGGTAAGACTCTCCTTATGCTAAGTGAGGAAGCTCAGGTACATTAGCTAAGGAATATTTCTCGCCTAAATTCTTTCTTTGAATCTGTAGTCATCTAGTCATCAAGACCTTTTGTCTTTATAAAGAGGGGGAATATACTGATCTGCTACGTTGAGCCTTCTATTACACTTAACATTTGAATTTCTCATGGTAAATGGATGAGTCAGCATATTTTTCAATGTACCATTTTGGTGCTGTGACCTTGATGAGTATGAGGACAACCCTCAGGGTGCTGGGGTCTGCTACCGAAGTCACAGGCCTTGTTTGATGGTGCTATTGCCTACTACATTTTAATTTTGACAAAAAATAACCTCTTGACTAGATTGCAACATCACTTTCCAAATAAATTTTCTGTTTTCCTGCCTCCTTAAGTCTATCCTGCACCTAACCACATATGCTTCTTTCCCATAATTTGCATTTCATCATGGCACCTACTTAAGAAACTACTATGATTTATTGCTCTCCCAAATAATGTGAAAAGGCATGTAAAAGATCCTCACCAAAGAATGTTGTATCCCATCCTGACTGCCAAACTACCAGAAATTTTACCATCAGAGCTTTATTCCTTTTAGTTTAAGGCCCAGAATTTTGGACCATTCTGTTTCCGTTATCTTCTGGCCTGCATTGTTTTTGAAGAGAAGTCAGATATCATTCTTATTTTTTTCCTTTGTATATAAATATGCCTTTTAACCTTTGGCTACTTTTAGGATTTTCTTTTTACCTCTAGTTTTCAGCAGTTAGACTATAATGTGCCAATGTTTGGCTTCCTTTGTGTTTACATTGATTGGGGGATCACCAAGCTTCCTGAATATCTAGGTTGTTTTTCTTTATTAAATGAGGGCAAATTTTACTCAATATGTCTTCAAATAGTTTTTATGCACTATTACCTCTCTTCTCTCCAACTGGACTCCAATTACATTTGTGTTAGTCTGCTTGATACCATCCTGCAGGCCACTGTGGCTCACTTTGTTGTTTTTTCAAATTATTTTTCACCCTGTGTTTCAGTTTGGTTAATTTTATTGTCCTGTCTTCAATTTTACTGATTCTTCTTCTGTTGGTTCCAGTCTGGTGTTAAAGCCATTCTGTGAATTTTTTATTTTTGATTTTTTTTAGTGCTAGAATTTTTATTTGGCTCTTCTTTTTTTCAACAGTTTAAGAATCTCTCCTGAAAATGATTTGTATTAGTCCATTTTCATGCTGCTGACAAATACTTATCCAAGACTGGGAAGAAAAGAGGTTTAATTGGACTTATAGTTCCACATGGCTGAAGAGGCCTCAGAATCATAGCGGGAGGTGAAAGGCATTTCTTATATGGCAGCAGCAAGAGAAAATGAGAAAGAAGCAAAGTGAAAACTCTTGATAAACCCATCAGATCTCATGAGACTTATACACTATTATGAGACTAGCACAAGAAAGAACAGCCCCCATGATTCAATTATCTCCCCCTGGGTCCTTTCCACAACACATGGGAATTCTGGGAGATACAATTCAAGTTGAGATTTGAATGGGGACACAGCCAAACCATATCATAATTGTTCTACCATTTATCCATTTTTCCCTGTAAATTTTTAACATATTTATTATAGTAACTTAAAAATCTGTGTTAATTCTAACATATGAATCACCTGTGCATTTTTTATATTAATGGATTTTTTTACATATTTCTGGTTTTTTTCACTTGCATATCTAGTAATATTTTATTGTACACTTAATGCACGTTATAGAGATTCTGGATTCTATTTTCCTATTCTGAAGAGTGTTGATTTTGTTTTGGTTGGCAGTTAAGTTACTGGCGGATCACCTTGATATTTTGGGGACTTGGTTTTAGGCTTCATTAAGTCAGATCTATTTTAGTTTTGCCTTCTGTCGGCTAAATCCCCTTCACCCTGGCATGTGATAGAATTATAATGGAAAATCCTAGGTGTTTACCAAGCCCTTCCAATTTGAGGGCACTCAAACTCCAAACTCTTTTTCCTCTGCAGGGGACAGTTGGTAAAATTGCTATTCGGTATTTCAGCTTTCCAGCTGTCTTCCTCATGTGTTACAATTCAGAAGTCAGTCATGGATTTGAGGAATGTTTGCATGCAAATTTTGTAGTTCTCTCTTTGAAACTCTTTCTTTCTGGGATTTTCCCTTCCTCAATTCTCAGTTTCTTCATCAGGTCCAAACTTTGTCCTTTGAATCTTCAGGTCAATAAAACTCAAGCTTTTTGCTTTAGCCATATCCTGTAGATTTGTGAGAACTGAGGGATGTCCTAAGAAAAAAACATATAAATATGAATCTCAGCCAGTATGATTCCCCTGTTATATAGGCCAAATTTCCTCTAGATTCTTCCTGTCCAGTGACTCCAAACAGTGGTTTTATATGTTTTTCACAGTTTATGGTTACTGTCATCAGAAGGGCATTCAGTACCAGCTATACCACTATTACTAGAGGTCCTGAGCCTCCTCTTTGACATTATAAATCAAGCTTGTCCAACCCGCAGCCCAAAACAGCTTTGAACGCAGCCTAATACAAACTTGCAAACTTTCTGAAAATATGATGAGATTGTTTTGCAATGGTTTTTAGTTCATCAATATCATTAATGTTCATGTATTTTATGTGTGGACCAAGATAATTCTTCCAATGTGGCTCAGGGAAGCCAAAAGATTGCACACTCCTGTAATGTAAACTATCCCTAGAGTGGTTAATGCATTGTATTAGTCCGTTTTCACACTGCTATAAAGAACTTCTGTGAGACTGGGTAATTTATAAAGGAAAGAGATTTAATTGGCTCACAGTCTACATGGCTGAAGAGGCTTCAGGAAACTTAGAATCATGGCAGAAGGGGAAGCAAGTTGGCAGGAGAGACAAAGTGTGTGAAGGAAGAACTGTCACACACTTATAAAACCATCAGATCTCATGAGAACTCACTCATGAGAACAGCATGAGGGAAACCACTTCCATGATCCAATCACCACCCACCAGCTCCCTCCTTTGACATGTGGGCATTATAGGGATTACAATTTGAGATAAGATTTGGGTAGGGACATAGAACCAAACCATGTCATGCATGAAACTTATTGCCTATTAATAGATTTTTAGGAGAAAAGCTGGGGTTCTCATTGATTTATTGACCGTGACCACCTGTCCCCAGTGACCAGCTGTTTGCTGCCTGCCTCATCTGCCTACCCACAGTGGTTATTTTGGCACAAAAGGAGCTTGTGGGAATAATGTTTATAAAATGGTGTGAATTATAGTGACTGACCAACCACCATGAGGTTAACTGAATGAACATTGGAAATATACTCCATGCTAATGGATCTCTATGGGAGGCCAGAGAATGTAAAAATTTGGAACAAATGCTTTGCTGTCAGATCTTTTGGGTTTGATTTTGAAGCAATTTGCTTAACTCCTCTGTTCCCATTCTTTGATCTGTGAAATGAGGTTATTATCTTACATGGTCATTGTGAGAATTAAACAAACAGATATACATAGCTAAGTACAATGCCTGTTATGTAGTAAGCGTTCATTAAATCTTTACAGTAGTCCCCCCTTTTCTACGGGAAATATATTCCAAGACCCCCAGTGGATGCCTAAAACCATGTATGGTACTAAACCTGTACAGTTGGCTGTCTGTATCTGCACGTTCCACATTCTCAGATTCAATCAACCTTGGTTCAAAAATTTTGGGAAAAAAACAATAAAAAATAATATAGCAATAAAAATAATAAAAATTAAGATAGAGTATAACAACTGTTTAGCATTTACATTGTATGAGATATTATACGTAATCTAGAGATGATTTAAAGTATATGAGAGGATGTACATAATTTATACATTTATATGCAAATATGATGCTATTTTGTATAGGGGACTTGAGCATCCATGGATTTTGGTATCTTTAGGGGGGGATCCTGGAACCAATACCCTGAAGATACTGACAGACAACTGTATAAACTTTATTTTTGCTTACACATATGTACCTTTGATAAAGTTTTTAAGTTGGGTACATTAAGAGATTATCAACAATAACTAATAATAGAACAATTAAGTAAAATAAATATTACTTGAACACAAGCACTGTGATACCATGACAGTCAGTCCAATAACCAAGACAGCTGCTGAGTGACTAACAGGTGAGTAGTGTCTACGGAGTGGATAGGCTAGACAAAAGGATGATTCATGCCCCAGGAGACGCAGTGGGAGATTTCATCATGCTGCTCAGAACAGCCCACAATTTAAAACATGAATTGTTTATTTCTAGAATTTTCCACTTAATATTTTTGTTCTACAGTTGACCATGGTTAACTGAAACTGTGAAAAACAAATTGCAGATAAGAGGAACTACAGTATTAAACATTTTTTAAAGTCAAGAAAGTCTTTGTTATAAATACACTGTTTAGAGAGGGTTAAAGTAGCACATTCACAATGTTGTCCCTGAAAGAGTCACCCTTTCTCCGTGTGTAATCAGCAGACCTCTGCAGCAGAATTATCTGAGGTTGCTTTTTAATAAATCTGATTTCCTGGCTCCCACCTCAAAACTACTAAACTAAAATTGACAAGAGTGGGGCCTAACAATATGAATTTTTAATAAGCTCTCCAATAACTCCTATGTCACTAAGTTCTGAAAACTACTGGATAATTCAGAGGCAAAGAGAAATTTCTTGAGAGAGGAGTGGAGAGACTAAGACTTTGAACTCCCATCTAACCTTCCAAAAGTCTAAATTTTATTGCCTTTCTGGCATTGACGCCTGTAAGCTTATTACTTTAGACGGAGACTGAAAAGTTTTAGTCATTCTTAAGTGTCTGGCTAGAGGGCGATCGGCAGAGTGATTAAACCAAAAGAGGTTATAATTCATCCTTCAAATCTGTGGTTAAAGGCATTCTGCTGCATAACTTTTCACCTGTGAAGTACTCCAAAGCTTTTAAATCATCTTTTACTAAGGGGAAATTCCAGCTTCCTAGCAAAATAGATAGCACTTTTATCCCTCATTTCTCTTGCTTTCAACAAATATGTTAAAAACAATTACGTTTCAGGGTGCAATTTTCATTTCCTTTTTATTGTGAAATCGTGTCAGGGCTTTATAATCTGCTTAATATTACACCTGGACACAACATAGGGTAATTATAAGGGTCTTCAATACAGTGTGATTACAGTTTTTAAGATCTGAGGTTATTTTTGACAGAAAACAGAAGCTCCTATCTTTAGTAAGCAAATAGAAAAACCAAGATGTTGTCAACCAAGGTCAAAGGGAAAAGAGGAAAGGATCAAGACTCATTAGGATGATCTTAATATTGAGTATATTGCCTGTCAATCAATAGAGGTTTATTGCATGAGTTGAATGAATGGACATTACATGCTTTATATTTGGAATTGATAGAGTCTCACTTTTGAGTGGGTAAATAAGTATGTTCTATCCTAGGGCAGCCCTCCTTTCACAATTTGTCCGATTTCATTTAACCAAATGCCCTAAGATGGAACAACCACCTGATTGTGAAGTTGCAGATTAACATCCAGGCTAAGATAGTGTATTGGATGGTCTATCAATCAGTGGGCTCCTGCCTGTGGCTCCCTCTGTAAGCATGCTCTTCTCCACCCCATCCTTTACCCCACAACTCACTTCTCAGATTTTCCAGTTTTCTTAGCTTACTCATCTATATTGCCTCCCAGAGTGCTACTTGACTCTGGATCCTTCTCTACTGCCCCTCAGCAGGATGCTTTTGAAAATCATACCAGATAAGTAAATGAGAAGTAGAAGCTATAACCATGGAATGAACCACTTTGATCTGGAAAAATATATCCAACACTCAGCAAAAACTGACAGGCACCTGCTCATGAACAGCAGAAGCCATGCTATGGGTCTTCTTGCTAGCTGTTTCACCTGCTGAGGGAATTGTTTCAATTTTGCAGGCTGTGACAGAGCTGGGGAAACATACTATAATATGCAAAACACAGACTCCAATTAATATTTCACCCATTGCATGTGGCTTGATGGCTTTCCTGACTTATTAAAATCATAAGTGTGAAACTCTGGGGGTTTCAGTTAAATAATGTGACATGTAGTCTAACATTTTTATTCCCTAACCTCACCACCTATTAAAATAATTTGAGTATTGCTTGTATACAGTGATAATGTATATTTTATATAAACCATGTTTTATTTACAAAAAAATTTTTATAAGTATAAGGACATCCCATCCCTGTTTGTTGTGGTTATTGCTTTTAAAGATCAATTTATGTTTGATAAATAACCAATAATCCCACAGTTCCATATAAGGCAATGTTGGAAATACATGCTCAGTGCCACAAAGAAAAATCAGCACTGAGACAAAGGATCTTTCAGCAATGCAATTTTTACTTCTTGGACTGCAGGAAGGGTATTCTTGCTAGCCATCTTGCCACAAGAGCACAATGAACAAAGGAAAACACACAAATTTATTCCTTATGCATTTGGGGTTGTCCTTATTGCTGTGTCTGTGCTCCATTGGCAGGCGCCAGACCTCACAGTCTAAACTAAAACCCGATTGACTAACAACTTAAAACTTTTATAAACAGGTAAAAGCAATGGAGAGCTGGGACATGCCTGAGAGCACGTCCAGCACAGATATCTTGGTTAACGTACAAGGGTATAGAATGTACTACGTGCCTGTAAGCATGTCTAACAGCTGCATAGGATAGGGCTTAACAGAGTTATTAGCACATGTATGATTTATTATTTAACAAGAAAGGAAACTTTAAAAAGGAACTTTTCTACTTGCCACAGCAAGTATTCACACTATGAAAACAGATAAAGGAAAGGGAAACAAGGTCAACAGTTAATGCAACACACATACAACCTGAAAGCTGATCTTGGGTGAATGGTTTGTACTGGTGGGTGAAGAGTGAGAGGGTACAGAAATGACTGTGATTGTTAAGAATTACTAGATTGTAGCAAACACTATTGAGGTCCTTCTCATACCTCCCACCCATACTACCTGTAGTGGATAGAATAATGGCCTCCCAAAAGATACGTCCATGTCCTAACCCCTAGAATGCATGAATGTGACCTTGTTTGGCAGGAGTCTTTGCAGATGTAATTAAATATCTTGAGATGAGATCATCCTGAATTTAGGGTGGACCCTAAATCCAATGACAAGTATCTTTAGAAGAGAAGAAAAGGGGAGAAGATACAGAGATGTGAAAGAGAAAGTGATGTGAAGATAGAAGAAGAAATTAGAAAGATGTAATCACAAGTCAAAGAACCTCAAAATGCTTGGAGCCACCAGATGCTTTAAGAGGCAAGAAAGAATTCTCCCCTAGAGCCTCCAGAGGGATCATGGCCCTGATGATACCTTAATTTCAGACTTCTGGCCTCCAGTGCTGTGAGAGAATAAATTGTTGCATTTAAGCCACACAGTTTGTGGTAATTTGTTGTGGCAGCCCCAGAAGACTAAGGCACCACCTCAGCGTACGTAGGCTGGCCTGACTTCCAGCTGCCAGAAATTGCATTTCTTTACTCCAGGCTTATTCTGGCTGCCAGGACCCACTCTGTCCACTTATTGAACAAACTAGGCTGATTATGCTGAGAAATTAGTGCCCCTGCCTCAGCAGCTCTCATGTAAGGACTGATGGGGTGGGGGGCATCAGTGTATACTAACATCAGCTCCCTTGCCCCATGGGTGGGGTAACTCTGCAGCACTCATCCTATGCTGACTCCTGGGATTTAGCTCCAGCTCTTCACAGTGTTTACCAGCTTGACAAACTCTGTACTGGGAAGCTTCCAGTACAAGTCTTGTCATTCACGGTTTCAATTGCCCACTCCCATACTAGTTTCTGCTGGAATCATCTGCCAAATAAACTATTTGTATTTGAATGCTTGTCTCAGGGTTCATCTGCTTCAAGGGGGAACCCAAACTAAAACATAAATATAAAAGGACATTACAGATCATCCTGGTAGCTTAGAGAAAGTACCCAACTCAGTGATTGAGGCCTTGGGCATTTTCCTGGGCTATTTGATGAGAGTTGTCTGACTTGACCTTATACCAACAGAAATCTGCTGTAATTAAAAATGATCTGTCTAGTTATATATTTATCCACAGTTTACTTTAGAAAAGGATTTAAAGTAGCATTAGAATTATGATATTTAATATATCATGCCATATTCTTTTGTTCTCTCCACTTCAAAAACATTGTGATGATTTGATAATAAGTAAAAATGTCAATTAATTTTCCATGTATTATATTTCAACTTTCCCGTTATTTGTTTTCATTTAATATGTTAGCCCCCTTTTTTAAAATTTCCCATAGACATGTTCTTTTCTTTCATTTAAACAAGCAAACCATAAATCTCCAAGTGACGGAGAATGTGAATATTTTCTCTTATGATAGTTTGCACTGAATGCAAAACCTGGTCTCATATTCAAAAATGTTGTTAAGGAATGTTTGCTTGTTTGATGTTTGTTTTAAATGGGTGAATGAATCTTCTCCAAATTTTGACAAAAAGTTTTGAAGCCACTGACTTCCTTATTCTTTTTTTTAATTATTATACTTTAAGTTCTAGGGTACATGTGCAGAATGTGCAGGTTTGTTACATAGGTATACATGTGCCATGGTGGTTTGCTGCACCCATCAACCCGTGATCTGCGTTAGGCATTTCTCCTAGTGCTATCCCTCCCATAGTCCCCCAGCCCCTGACAGGCCCCAGTGTGTGATGTTCCCCTCCCTGTGTCCATGTGTTCTCATTGTTCAACTCCCACTTATGAGTGAGAACATGCAGTGTTTGGTTTTCTGTTCTTGTGTTAGTTTGCAGAGGATGATGGTTTCCAGCTTCATCCATGTGCCTGCAAAGGACATGAGCTCATCCTTTTTTATGGCTGCACTGACTTCCTTATTCTTTTTATCTCTCTTCAAGACACTGAGAAGATGTTCTGATGGTGAAGTAAATAAGTTTACAAACAAAGGGTAATAAGCTTTACAGGATTTTAAAAATCAAACCTTTTGAATGTAGGTAAGCTCTGGTGCAGCCAACGTGTTTTAGTCACAAAATTATTTAGAAATAACTAAACAGTCCAGTCTCTGTAGAAAGTGTATAATTGACCTTTATAAAAATAGGTACTGCCCATGCTGATAAGTTTTTTCCTTAAGAAAATGTAGGAAATTATGACAAAAAATAGGCTGGTTCAAGTTTCATGAGAAAGAGGGCATCTGGCTGAGGGAAAGTCAGACTAAGAAATGACTACTTTGCTCTTTCCAAAAGTAGCGGACTCCCCTTAAATATTTTTTAAAATTTATTTTTATTTTTTGTGGGTACATAGTAGGTGTTTAAATTTATGGGGTATATGAGGCATTTTGATACAGGCATGCAATGTGAAATAAGAACATTATGGAGAATGGGGTATCAATAGCCTCAAGCATTTATCCTTTGTGTTATAAATAATCCAATTATACTCTTTTAGTTGTTTTAAAATTATAATTAAGTTATTACTGACTATAGTCACTCTGTGGTGCTAGCAAATAGTAGGTCTTATTCATTCTTTCTTTTTTTTTTCCCCATTAACAATTGCCACCTCCCCTGCCAATCCCCCCATTACCCTTCCCAGCCTCTGGTAACCATCCTTCTACTCTCTATATACATGAGTTCAATTGTTTTAATTTTTAGATCCCACAATAAGTGAGAACATGTGATGTTTATCTTTCTGTGCCTGGCTTATTTTACTTAACATAATGATCTCCAGTTCCATCCATGTTGTTGCAAATGACAGGATCTCTTTCTTTTTAGTGGCTGAATAGTTCTCCATTGTGTATAGGTACCACATTTTCTTTATCCATTCATCTGTTGAGGGACACTTAGGTTGCTTCCAAATCTTAGCTATTGTGAACAGAGCTGCAACAAAATGGGAGTGCAGATATCTCTTTAATATGCTGATTTCCTGTCTTTTGAGTATATATGCAGCAGTGGGATTGCTGGATCATATGGTAGCTCTGTTTTTACTTTTGAGGAACCTCCAAACTGTTCTCCCTAGTCGTAGTACTAATTTAGATTCCCACCAACAGTGCACAAGGATTCCCTTTCCCACATCCTTGCCAGGATTTGTTATTGTCTGTCTCTTTGATATAAGCCGTTTTAACTGGGGTGAGAAGATAGCTCACTGTAGTTTTGATTTACATTTCTCTGATGATCAGTGATGTTGAGCACCTTTTCATATGTCTGTTTACCATTTGTAGGTCTTCTTTTTAGAAATGTCTATTGAATCCTTTGCTCACTTTTTGAATCTAATTACTGGAGTTTTTCCCTATAGACTTGTTTGAGCTCCTTATATATTAATCCCTTGTCCAATGGGTAGTTTGCATACATTTTCTCCCATTCTGTGGGTTGTCTCTTCACTTTGATGATTGTTTCCCCTTTAAATATTATTACTCATTTCTTTTTTAAAAATGTTTTAAACTTGAGAAGGGATAATGATTGAGTTAATTCTCCAATGCTAGCAGAGAAATTATTAGAGAGGCTATGGAAGGTGCCGATTGAAGTGGTAAGGCCTGTGCTGAGTTCAGTAGTCATTCCTGACCCTATAAGTAAGGGGATTAATGGAATGACCCACTTGTGTTGTGTTGGGACCACAAAGGGAACAGGGAGGCTTTTGTCCCCATTGGCAAACTGAATTTTGGGAATAAGGAAAACTAGGGTACAAATGCCTGTCCAGTTGGTAGGAAGGCAGATGTCAGAAGAAGAACCACAGAGGAGAAAAAGGTCCTTGGCTTAGACACAGAACTGGAAGTGTAAACTGAAAAGATGAGAAAGTGTTTTGAGGGGGCTGGGGCTTTGGACCCGAAAGCCAAGGGAACCAGTAAGGGCTGTGGCTGTTAAAGCTTGTTGTGGGGCTGGGTAGGGTAACTGTGTGGAGGGAGAGCTTTTGTTTTCGTGGTATATGAGGAAGCATGTGGTATTTATAAGCAACCACTCACTTTTATTAACAAGATTGGGTATGAGCAGAGAATGGGAGCCAGATTAAGAGTGAAGTATTAGCTGTAATTGCCTGGAGGAAAAGTGTAAACCAGCAACTTAAACAAAAGCAGGGCATGTAAAAGTAAATGAGTTCAGTGAATTTGATTACAGTTAGACAGAAAATAATAGAAACAGAGACTTTTTGAGGTGTGGTTTAAGTAGTAGGGGTGACTGCGTAAAGCTGGAGAAGGCGAGGGACTGAAAGTGTGTGAGGTGTAAAGAGGAAACTTTGGAGGTTGCGAGAGCTATAGAGGGTAAGTGGGGCATAGCCTGTGATTTTGAAGGATTTTAAGAGTATTAGGGCAGCAGCTACTGCCGTGTGTAGTCATGAGGGCCAGCCCAGAACTGTGAGATTATGTTGTTTGGATAAAAAGGCTACAGGCTGTGGGCCTGGCTACTGTGTAAGAATTTCAATGGCACAGCCTTTTATTTCTGCTGTGTCGATAGAGAAGTGTTGAGAAGAGTTGGAGAGCGCTAGTGCAGGGGCTGTCTCTAAGGCCTTCTTTAGTGACCAAAATGAAGAATGGGGAAAAAGTTCTTGGGTTATGGAGTTAGCTAAGTTTCCTTTTGTAGGTTTATAAAGTGGTTTGGTTACAGGGGCAGAAACCCGGCATCCAGAGGTGAAAGTGTCCTACAACGCCTAGGAAGGAGAGAAGCTGTTGTTTAGTGGATGGGGTTGGGGTTTGGGAAATCAACTGGATACGGGTGGCAGGGAGAGTGCGTGTGTACTGGCGAAGGATTATAACAGATGGGGAAGAAATTTGGTCTTCAGACAAAGCATTTTTGAGGTTAAGAACAAAATACTGAGTTGTGGAAGGGGGTATGGAAGATAGGAGGGTATAGGGGTTTGGTACAGCCAAGTGGATGGGAAGTACAATCTGACTGAAGAGGCACAGTTATTGGACTAGTCTGTAGAATGTCTGGTTTTTTGGACAGCTAGGATAAGGGAAGAAATTTGGGCTTTGGAAAGGGATACATGATACCGCTTTGAGTACAGATGCTGAAGAAGCAGGAGGGTGAATTAAAAGGCTATGTTGCAATAGACAGGTGATAACAGGCTTTAGGCCTTTTAAAGCCTGTTGTGGGATGGGGTACTTGTGCTGGGCGGGGTAAAGGTGATTAGGTTTTAAAGGGATGATGAGGGGTGAGTGACTTGTAGCAAGGGATGGGAAGGCGGTATTCCACACCCTTGGGTTAAGATAGGGGGGCATAAGAGGAGCTATTAAAGGAGGTATGGGTTCAGGGAGGAGGGCAGCAATGAGGTGTGGCTGATCTTAACAAAAATACTTTTGGGTTTATGCATTTGATCAAGAAATCTTTGTTGGAAGTTTCTTAGATCTTCAGAATGACGTAGATGATTCTTCTTGCTTCCATTTATTAATTTATTACCATAACATTCACTGAAAAATATGAGCAAACTTTATATTAATATAACTAGATAGTGTACTAACTTTAATCTTTAATAAAAATTTACAGAGTGGGACAGACAGAAAAGTGATAAGGTTTGAATTGAAAGCTTATCCCTGTTTTCTCATAGCAGGAAACAATGTATTTTTTATCAAAAGGAAGCCATTTGCTGACATGTGGATTTGTATGTGATTTTAAACATTGTTGAAAAGTGCAAAGTCTGGGGGAAAAATATCACATAAGAAAGAAATTAAACTGAGATATTTTGTATTGAAGTACAAAATCCAGGAATTAAGGAACTGATTGATCCAAGGACAAAGCCTATGTTAAGATTCCATTATTGTGCCAGCTTTTGAGGGAGGAAAGAACCCCATCATCCAGATTTTATCATAAATGCTGGTGCAAATAAGTTTTCAGTTGAGGTTATGAATTGGATTTAAAAGTAGCACAAAGTACTTTATTAATAACTTTCAGACATTTTATTACTTTAAGTAGCAATCCGTCCAGACATCACATAAATAAAAAGGAAAGCTGCAGCATTTCTTTGCTGCAGAAGTAACTATTTCACGTATTTTTTTTTTTCATTTCTAGACTAATCTACTATCAGCATGTCTCTCTCAATGACTTTACTATGATTTTTAATGGGTTTTGGATGACTTCTTTTTACCTTTGTGACACAATTTCAGGTGTAAGGATATAACACTCCCCAATTATGCTTAGGAATGGCGAGGACTTATGGTCAATGATAATTGAATAATTCATAGACCACTTTGCAATGCATTTTATGATATTCTTACATTGATCTGCCTAATCGGGTTGTTTATGCTCAGTAGGATCCTGACAGTTGTCTGCATTTTCTGAATGGTTACTGGGAACTGCTGTCAAGGAGACATGGTAGGATGGTAAGAGAAAGTCAGAAATTCAGAAAGCTTTGGGGGGTCTCAGCAAAGTGGATTCTCAGGCACTGACTGTAGGTTTTAGAATATAAGGTCTCATCTAGCAATCTGGCTCAGCAGTCATAACAGTGGGATATTTACTGTTCTTCACTGTGGGTCACCTTACCAGGAACTGTGTGCTAATCAGGATCCTCTCCTACTCAAATTCTAAAGTCAAGGCTCCTAGGCTTCATTCCATGTTCACCAGCATAGCGGGGGGATCTATGACAAATCTCTTCTGATAATGTATCCCTGTCACAGAATGAGTTAGTTTCAGAGTTTTTGTAAAGAGATTAAAAAGAGAGATAGTCCGAGCCTTGCCTACGAAAGAGATGGAACCACCAGTCTGTGTGAGGTGGATGGTGCAGGGAACTGAACTGACAAGTCAAGATTTCCCACAGGATTAGGTTGTTGTTGAAGTCGTGTGTGAGGCAAGCTTCTTATCAGCACTCAACACAAAATCTTGCAGTTCGTATTAAGAGCATGTGAGCTGAGAGTCACAGTCATCCGTGTCTGAATGGGACATTTTCAGAGATTTTTGTCATTGTTTACCACTTTTCAGGCTGTCCACGAGAAGGAAAACACTGAACAGAAGAGTTAAACACTCATGTACATGAAGTAGGCTTTAGCAGCTTGCAGTGAAAACCATCCGTCCTTGCCTTCATCACCAGCCTGTAGAAAAGAGTGGCAGGATGGAGAGGGCAGTGTTCTGTTGTCACCAGCTTTGTTTCTCTGCTCTCTGCCATGGCTGAGCCTCACAAACGTTATAGCAGAGTTCTAGACACAGTTCGTGCACTTAGAATGGATGCTGGGGAAGTGTTTGTTACAATAATAAAAAAAAAAAAAGCAAAGCATGATGGAGATTTTTCTCAGGGCTTTTCTAGTCAAGCAAATGTGTTTGTAGAGTGATTGGTTTTAGAGGTTGTGTGAGACACCATCATTTAAGGTATTTCCAGACACAAACTAGATGATAGCTTACATAAGTCAAATACACATGAATCTTTTTCCTGCTACAGATTTAAGCTTTATGATACTAAAGACATCAATACTTGTGTTTGGTGAGAGATATTCTGTCTACGGGATGAATGATTTATGGCAACATTATAATCCCACGAAACCCAAGCAATGCCTTCTGTATTCCTTGTGGAACGGGGCCCCTCATGTAGATTATAAAGAGCAGAAATTATATCAATTTTTCAGACTGTACCCATTGCAGCTTTCCATGACAAGGCTCCAAATTATATTTATTCCTGGGATCAATTGAGATGAACTCCTTTTACTTCATCAAAGACCAGTTATGCTGGCAATGTATAATTTTCAAAAAATTAGAAGCATGTCTCTCGTATGTACCTAGTAAGCATGACTCACGTATGCACCTAGTATGAGCACATGCTCAAGATTTATTAACTCTTTAATGAAGAAATCTGTAATGTGGTAAAACTGGTTAAAAAAGTATTTTGAGGGCCTGAGTATTTATACACATTTAAAAAGAATATTAAAATAAATTGCTATAAGATACAATCACGATTTATATCTTACAGGACAATAAAAATCCATAATGTTTGGGATTTTTTTCAATTGTGTAGAGATTATTTGCATCATAACTGGAAAAGATCTACAAGTCAACATGTAACTTCACAGAATCTGAGCTAATAATTAACAGTAAATAACAAAGTCAAACAAAGGTACATTCCTGTAGATAATTAAACAATTCTTGGTGAGCTAGTTGTAATATGACATTGAAAGGACATTATTTCTAAGTTTTAGACATTGTTAACACCTTGTGTTCCATTTAATAATACCAGCTTAGGTCTCATTTCCTCCTGCCCCAGTTTGATTTAAGGCCTCAGACTCTACAAAATACTCATTTTCCTCTCTAACAACAGGAGTTTCAGGGACTTACCAGGAGGGGAACAGATCATCTTTTTGTCTGACAGCAGTTTTATTTGATGGGTGCCTTGGCTGCCACTCTGCCCCTCTGACAATCACAGTCTCTAAGTCTCTATTGTTGCTCAGCTGTTCATGGAGTGTCTCTAGCCTCTATAGAGACACTCATTACATTTGGTTTACTAGATTTAGCCCTCAGACCTGCTGTGGAGTGCATGGTAGTCTTTTCTGAGGTGGGTCTACACTGTGCTAACAAATGTTTAACAATTGGTTCTCAAAAAAAAGAGCCCAAATGATTTGTAACATTTGCCAATTTCCATGGTGTAAATACTTCTACCATGGTCAATTTCAAGCTGCCAACATGATGTTACCAAGCTAGCAAAATTCCTGAAAATGTAACAGTCAATTTTGGCAAGCCACTGTAAGCCAGCTTCTGCACACCACTGCCTGTAGAGCAACGAGGGATGCCTCCCACTACTGGGATAGGAGAAGAAATGAACAGTGTTCAAGGATCTCACAGCAGTGCTCCTTAGGCTGTTCCAATGGTTTTAGTTAAACAAATAAACAAACAAACAACCTCTCAGCATTTTTCCTTACTGCTTCCAGGTTTTGCTCAGTAACCCAGTAGAAAAGCCCCAGTCATTGTAGGGAAAGAGGCAGTTCCAGTGGGATCCACAGCAATCCTGTTGCTGGCTTGCCTAGAATGACAACTGCTTGATTCATGGCTGAGTCTTGAGAGGCACATGAAAAGCCATAAGAACAAAAATGCTTAAAGCGGATTTACTAAAATCCTGAGAAATGCAGCCTCAGGAGCACTACTGTGGGATCCTTGAGCAGTTGGATTTTATTTATAACTTGTTTGGTACTGTTATAAACTATACAAGTTTAAATGTGTACAACCCAAATACAAAAAATGTACTCAGTATTCTGCGTTAGATATAGGTGAGAATCATATATTTGTGAGTAGGCTTAGAGGATACCTATTTGCCAAAGGGTTGACACACTACCACACATTTATGTCTTACTATTATATTCAATATCCAAACTCTTGCCAATTCTGCATAGCCAATAGATTTTTTCCTCCATTGATATGGCTA
This sequence comes from Cebus imitator, assembly GCF_001604975.1. Classification (NCBI taxonomy): domain Eukaryota; kingdom Metazoa; phylum Chordata; class Mammalia; order Primates; family Cebidae; genus Cebus; species Cebus imitator. The sequence continues at coordinate 678,673 of NW_016107843.1, read as the reverse complement.
AAATTGAGCAACATAAGAATTGTCTGCCAACCTTCATCTTTCCTGAAGAATTGCTCATTCAGGATCCTGTTTCACCACATCATCTAGAGCATTTCATTTCCTAGGACCTCTTGATTATCCTTTATGTAATTCTTGAATGTTGTGACCAGAGCTCTACATAGCATCTCAAGTGTGCCTACATTGCATTTGGTACAAAGATAGAAATAATTTCTGATTTATTTTACATACCTCTTTAGAGGCTTTCAGATATTTTGCTGGGTTCTTTTTTTAATTTATTTTTTATTTTATTTTTTAATTTTTTTTTGAAAAGTTAAAAATTCCTTAATTTTTTATTTCTGGTACCACTACCACAATTTACAGGGCAATATACCTGATGTAATGAAAAGGAAAAGAAAAAGACAAAGCTACAACAGATAAAAGACCTCAGGAACGTACATCTAATTGACACCACATTGCATTAATCAATAGCTGTACTTTTCGCAGACTGTGGCTATGGCAGTCCTGAACAAGAAGGGTTTGCTGTTCAAGCTGCAGTAACTTTTCTGACTGGATCATCGCTCCTTCTGTGGTAGATTTTTACCATTCCTCTAATGCATTTGGGACGACTGTCTCAAAGTCACCTGCAGCTTTCCTGACAACTCCTCGCTCTCTCTCCTGCTAAGAACTGTAGCCCTTGTCTGCTGTTTTTAGAACCTTCTGCTACCATATCCACCACTTCTACTTTTTTCTGTAGAGCCATGCCAGATGAATGTCTTCAGGTATTCCACCAGGTATCTGCATGCTTTGGAGATTTTTCATTCATTTCATCTCTCATATGGACAGGGACCTAACCATGGTCCATACTAGCCCATTTGGGGCCTTTGTCCAAAACAAAAAGATGTGTTTTTCTATAAGTGAAAGTAGCCCTGCATCAGAGCACAAGACTTGTTGAGCAGAATATGAGCTAGACTTCAGTGTTATCTCCTATGGGATCTGACTGCATTCACCTTCCTACCCAGAGCGATGCTGATCATCCATCCCTATGCTTTGTCTACTGACTCTAAACCAGACCTTTAGCCTCTGCAAGAGTCTCTGAAAACAGAAACGTTTTCAGAACCTCTCCTGAGAGTTGCTACAAGGGCGTTTATTCCCATTTATTTCATTGGGAAATGAAGCAGGCTGAGCCTTAGCCCCATGTGACTGAGATACCCATCTATGTCCCCATCTCAGACTTCTAAAATAATTTTAATAAAAACTACATGACCTCTAGAACATTTTTAAGCAGACATGTAAAATGTTTCATTTAAAACTTAAATGCTGACAATATGTAATTTGTGGCATATTATAAACATTGGTACTGAAAAATATAACTCTTATATCACTTTTTTGAATAAATCTAAAGAAATCTAAATATCATAGTGATTTGACACCAGCTATCACCATTAAAAAATACATGAACAAGCCCTTCTTTAACAGAAAGAAATTCTAAGTCCTTGATTTATCTCATTGAACTCCTTTTTCATTCTGCTTCCCTTGCAGAATTTTATTCTAACATAACATTTTTATGTATGAAAGAATTTTATTCATTGTATTATACTTCTCTACAGCTATATATATATAGAGAGAGACATTATTATTTTTATTTCCTGTGACAATAAGGCTACAAGTGTTTAAAATGTCTTCTGGATTGAGTTACTGTTACAAAAATTAGCTATTCCAAGCTGATTACAATAGTATAAATATATTACAAATTTTGATAATTATTAAGCATAAAAAGTAAAATTTTATTGAAAATACATTTCTTAATAAAAAATGAGGATCTTTAAAAATATTTCATGTATCTGTGGATGAATATTTTTATTGCTAAAATAAAACAGAGCTTAGTATGATTTTATTCATATATGTATTTTTAAATGTGAGCCATAAATAAGAAGATGAAAGGAAGGGGTTTGCTTTATGGGTTTTACTCAGTTATTTAAACTCCTTCCACGTTGTGTACCAAAAAATCACATGGAAATCTATTTCCAAAAGTAATCTTAAATGATCTATCAGCTGACAACTCAAGAATCCTATAAAAGCTGGAACCACTTAAGTTGCAAAAGTTTGTGACCCCGTCTTGAGGGCCCTTTGCTTTCTCAACACCAATCCCACTTATTTTGAATTGTACCTTTGTTTGGCATTTGGTGGTTTTCACACCCCAGGGTAATGCACTAGAGTAAGATTCAGGAAAGAAGGAAGAAAGAGAGGTAGTCCCTTATTCTATAAAGCAGGGAGAGGCAACCATGAAAGGGGAGGTGGAAGAGGGAGATAATTTGCATCACAGGCATGTTCCCAAGCAGATCACATTTGGAAAAATTGAGGAATTGTACATTGTTCTCCTTAACATCCAGCTGTGTCCACATACCTCATGGAATGTCTTCATGTGTCCCCAAGATAATTACCACTTTGAAGACCATTGTATCTGCTACTTGCGGTTGCCAGATTTACCAAATGAAAGTACAGGATACTCAGTTAAATCTGACTTCAAATAAACAATAGATACTTACTTAGTATAAGTTTCTCCCATGGACTAGCTATGACATGCAATATTTAGGACATAGCATATGCTAAAAACGTATTTATTATTTATCTGAAATTCAAATCTAACTGGTTGCCCTGCATTTTATTTGGCAATGTTAACTACACTTATGGTGCAATTTATTGTCAAAGCTCTTGGAAGGTGGTTTCTTCCCTGCAGATGACTAAACTCCTCAAAGATAAGTTTGTATCTGACTCATCTTTGTAGTTTTTGTTTTTTCAGGAAGTAGAAAACTAGTAAGCATCAAAGAATATGTGTTGACTGAACAAATGAATAGTTGGCATATAATAGGTGCTCTGTAAATATTTACTGAAAGGAGAGGAACAACCTGATCTTGGCCTCTGGATAATGGATTTCTGGACTGCCCTTTCAATAATATTTAATGTCTTCTATGTGAATAATTAACTGTTCCCGACTCTGCAACTCACTCAGCCTCCTGCTTCTACATCTTTGGTTACATAAATTCTCATCCTCAGATATGTACTTGTTTGATTCAACATATCTATGCATACCAGTCATTTCATGCAGTTTTCATGCCACTGCACATGAAAGAACATTCCAGTGGCTTCTCAATTTACTCTGGATAAATCAAAATGCTTTTTAATGGTTTACAAGGCTATCCATGATTTGGCCTGTGCTATCTCTCTGGGCTCAGCTCTCCCCATCCCTAGTTCTGCCCAAGCCACATTGATTCTTACCTCAGGGTTTTGCATTTGCTGTTCCTTCTGCTTGATATATTTCCACAAGATGTGTTACTTACTTCATTCAGGTCTCTGCTCAAATGAAGCTTTCTCAAGAAGATTTTTTTTTTTAACCAACCCAAATATTAAAGTTCCCTTCCTCCCTGCACCTTGAAGGCTGTCTTGGCTCTTCTAGTTGTGACCAAACCCTGAGCTTTCTGCTAAAGATGCTGAAGAAAAAAACAAAATGCCTTCATCCTGAGCTTGCCAGCCCAAACAGCAGGGGGCTTTGAAGCAAAGTCTGTCAATCACTTTCACCTTTCAACTCTCATCTGATTAAAAGACTTGATCATACCTAGGAGTCTAGCTGTAAGGGAGTCTGGGAAATGTAGTTTTTAGCTATCTGGTTGCCAACTTCAGCAAAGTACAGGATAGGGAGGGTGGAATGAAGGTCAGATCCACCACAACTATGTGGCTACTACATATAATGTTTAAAAGAATATTTATATGTGAAAAAGTTTATAAAACAGTAAGAAAATATACTATAGTTGTTTTAAAAATTAACCTGGTGCCTACACACACACACACACACACACACACACACACACACACACGAATTAGATTATATACCAAAGTTAGTGATGATTTTGCGTTGTGGCTGTAATATGTTGACAGAGTAAATTCTTGAATAGAATGGGGATGGAGACAGGATTCAAACATGTGATGGGATTAGGCTTGGAACAGAAGAAAGGCCATCTTCTATGAAGTAGGAAAGGAAAATATAGGAACAAGTGTTCAGAGACAAGATGTAGGTAGGGCAGGAGCAGTGAGATGGTTCTTAATTGTTGGCCTCCATTTTTGCTGTGAAATGGAGGCAAGGCCATTTCTGGGAGTGAAAGGGGAAGTTGTACGATTGAGGGTGATGAATTAATGGTGAAGGTTCCTGACTACAGATATGGGGAATGGTAGGACAACTGGCCAGGCTCTGACACAATTGTTTCTGGTGGGAAATTAGGACCCAGATGCTGTGAAAACAAAAACAAAAGCAAAAAAAACCCAAAAAATAAAAACTAGCATGTGCTACCAAGGTCATTTCTGCAGAAGGATTTATCAGCCACAGAGGCCAATTGTGGCTTGTTGTGGTCTTCAGCCCACCTGGCATTTTCTGAGTGAGGTAAAGTTCCCTATCATCAAATATTAATTTCAATTATAGCAGAAATGACTAGGCATTCATTAAACAGTCATTTTTATTAGAGAGGCAGCAGTACTGTAATCAATAAGATCTCGGGTTCTCAAATACAACTGCCTAGGTACAAATCCAGGCCACATTATTTATTAGAGTTATGTGATTTCTCTATGCCTCAGTTTTCTCATCTGTATAATGGAGACAAGAATAGTATTTATTTCATAGGGTTTCTCTGAAATTTAAATGACAATATAAAGGGTTTGGAAAAATGTCTGGCACATAGTAATCTCTTGATATATCTTATTTGCCGTTGTTATTATTATCTGTGTTAATATGGAAAATGAAGTGTGGGGGGGGAAAGTGTGATTTAATTTTATTACCTATTTCTACCCCCACCTGACCTCATCTCAGTCCTGCTTGTTATACCAACATGATTGAGCCGTGGGGAGCCTTTAATTAATCAAATATTCTTATTTGTAGATCATGGCCATATATTGATTGGCAATTGTCAAAGCAGCACAGTTCAATAAAATAGGCAGAACATGGACATTTTCATTACATGTAATCTACTCTTTGATGGATTAGGAAGATTTAAATACCTGTTACAGATTGGTTTCCCCATAGAGCAGATTGCGAGTTATAAATTAACACACAGGAAGTTTATGAGGGAGGGCTCTTGAGATCAACACCAGTGAAATGAAGAAGAAAGAAGCAAGAGTGAACAGTGATACAGCCTGTACTGATAACTTAGCTTATCTCACGAGGAGCTCTGAGCCTTCATGGCCCCTGAGAGTTGTCATGAATTGGAGCAAGGTTGTCCAGCCCTTATATCTGTGCATTGATCAAACATTTGATGCAGGTTACTCCTGGAAGGAAGCTTGACCTTGGGTGAGGTATTTTATTTTATCAGAGGCAATTCTCAAAAAGGGCTGTCAGCTGAAGGCCACCTTCTGCTAGTACTCCCAACAGCTGAGAAAATTGTCCTTCCTTCTTTCTGAAAGGGCTTCTGGGTGCCTCATCAGAGTGTACACCACCTGATTCTTTGAGTGTCATTATTTGAATGTCAGTTACTCATATATGGTAGACTTACGTGTTTGTTAAAACACAGCCTTGACCAATTAAATATCAGGTAAAAGAGATTCTGCAGTTTGACTTTTTATGGCAACAGAATTCAACTGGTCTATTTATTGCCTGTGAAATGATGTCATCCTTCTAGTGTGGAAGAGTTCTGAGAACATAGGTGTCTACACTTGTGTGTGTGAGTGTGTGGGTGTGTGTGTGTCTTCCAATACAATATAAAGGACACTTTTCTCTTTCTCTCTCTTCCTGCAAACCACCTCTCCCCTTTCCCAGCCTTGCTTTATCTGTCTCTTCTGTTCAATGTTCTTTAATACTACGTTTCCTTGTAACAGAAGGGAATGTGAGCCAGAGCCACAGGAAGTTGACCTTCTTGTGTTGTTTTCTACAGATGCAAAGGATTAGCTGAAACAGGCACTTTTGAGGAGAAGGATTACCCAAAAGACACAGTAGGTCCTAGGGGAAAGAGGTCAGTGTTCTGGCAGAGGTGATAGTCACAGCAGCTGGTATCAAAATGCAATGATGGCTTGAGGACAGTGGGGTAAACACTGGTCACTAGGTCTCTGTTTGGGAATCATGAGGGAGAGGCCTTCTTTGTATCTGACCACAGTATTTCACTGTGCCCAGTGTCATCTGGGGCTGTGGATTAAATATGGAGCTGGTGATAGCTTATACCTTCCTTCACCCTCATATTAACTTGCTCCATCTGGGACTTAAATTTTTCAAGCTGTTGGAGAGCATTTCTCTCACCAGGGTTGCTTGTTAGTAAGGGCCTGAGAAGGACGGCCAGACACTGCTATTGTTCCTACCACTGTTTCAGTCTTGATGGTAGTGTAGGTGATTATTCTTTGGTAACATTTGATAGCATTTATGGTAAAGTGAAACAGAGAAAATCTCAGAGACCTTATCTGTAATTAATGGGAAATTGTGGCAGTAAGTGGTGTTCAAATGAAAGGTTCTGGCATTGTTTCCCCCACAACCTGACCCCACTAGGGATTTCTTGTTTCTTTTTTGGACATAGATTTTGAGAATTGAGAACTGGATGGTAGAATACACGGCCTTTTAACAGAAAGAAAAAAATGCTAGTTGTAGTGGAGTGGGTGTGGTAATATAGGATGCAGTCAGCCAGATAACAGATGCTTATTGAGTGCCTACCAGCACTATGCAGTGCACTGAGGAGAGCAAGGGAGCTTGCAGTCAGCAGTAGAAGCCATCTGTGTCTTGTCCCTGGACCTTGCCTATTCTGCATCAATGCACACAGGTCCCTCTTACAATTGTCGGCACCCGTATTCTGTGACAAAGGGGTTGGGGAGGGAGAACAGGGTTAGAAAAGGGACTTTACATCCCACTTGGGTTTGGGGGCTTTCTCTGGCTGCCACAGCCCACTTGCCTGTACCTTGGAAATGCTGGAGAATTAACATTCCCTCTGAGCAACCCTCAACCATGACTGACAGGAATTGGTATGTATATATCTCACCTTTATCATCCTCTGTGCTGGCTCTGGAGGTCCACGCTAGATTAAGTTCCACTGGCCCACAGTAATAGCTATCTTGATAATGGACCTTGATAACTGGTTTCCTTCTCTATTCCTATCTCACTTCCCCACACCCTTATGGATGTCCCATATAAATGACTTTCATTCTAATTCTGAGGGCATCTTGAGGTCTTCTGAGGAACCCAAGCTAAGATCCAGTCTGTAGAGTAAGACAGACATATTGACTAGTGCTAATAGCGTCTGGGGTAAACTGCACTAAAAATCTTGCTCTAGGCTGGTTGTGGTAATCCCAGCACTTTGGGAGGCTGATGTGGGTGGATCACTTGAGGCCAAGAGTTTAACACCAGCCTGGCGAACATGATGAAACCCAG
>NW_016107843.1:658291-670545 GCF_001604975.1 Cebus imitator | reverse complement strand
TAATGAGGACTCCACCTGCTGTACAGGGAGGAGTAAAGGAGAGATGCCAGGAAATGAAAGTCTGGTGAAGGAAATTAGAGATGACTAAGTATTCTTAAGAAGCCACATCTAGCACTAAGCATAAAGGCTGGCATTGGAGAGGGGCCAGCCTGAGAACAGGAGCTGACTGTACTCCTTGCCAACTGCAGTGGGCAGAACCTAGTGGAAAGGAAGCTGAAAAAGGGCAGTTGAGGGGATAAAAGTGGATAGAAAGGAGGCTATTAATTCAGAGGCTTTAAGAATCATTTGTGCTTTTACATTGCAGCTGTTATTTAAGTTAAGGGAACCAAAAGAGGGAAAAGAAAGGATAGAACCACACGTCTTCTCTCAGAAGAGCTACTTATAAAGAACACAGACCTTTCTGTGTCACTTCATAATCAGGCTTTATTTGTTCACTGCATAATTTCCTCTGGTCCTTGCTCCTCTGTAAGGGCATCAGATGAATTAAGCTACACTGATGTGTTATTAGGTATTGTACATTCATTGTATTTTTCTTCACAGGTAGTATATTTGTATTTCAAAGGGGATTCAAACTTGAGAAACTAATTTATCATGAGGGTGATTAGGTCAAAGCAAAATTTAAATTTTGCCCTTCCTATTCCTGTCACAGATCCATTAGTTGTGAGCCCAAAAAACATTATTTCTACAGATTTCCATTGAACTATTTATCACATCACTTAAACATGTGGAGTATAAAATGTAAACTATTATCTTAGAAGGGTTTAAGAAACAACAAAGGCAAGGTACAGGACTGAAGGGCAGAGATACGTTACTTTACAAATACCCTCACTTCTACCAACCCCATGCTTGGGTGAAGACATCTTCAGAAGCTGTTAGTTTCACCTCTGTATGACATTTGAATTGATAATCAACAAAAGACTTATGTGGAAGTGATTCATTCAGAGTTGGTTTCTTGCCAGAGTTTTCTAGGATACAATGGATTGTCCTGGAGCCTCTCTATATGCCTGTGGCACCTTGTCAGGTGACCGCCTAACATAATTTATACTCTGAGGCGCTAGGCAGGGCACAAGAACACCAATTTTCAGTCAACAGTGAACAGGTTTATTTCACTGTGCTTTAAGGTAGACCAGCATTGCTCAGAAGGTGCAGGGAATGTCCTACATATGTGCTGTCCAATACATAGCCACTAACCACATGTTTTTGAACACTTAAAATGTGGCTAGTTTGACTGAGAAAATGGAATTTGAATTTTATCTCATTTTAATTCATTTGCATTTAAATTTAAATAGCCACATGTGGCTAGCAGCTACTATCTTATACAGTGCAGAAGTAGACCTTGGAAAATTAGGAAATTGAATAATTAGCAACTTTTATCTTTAACATTAAAGAGAAGCCTGTTAGCCTGGAGTTACCCATTTAAATCACTGTTTGTCCTGGTAGTTATGTATGTCTGTGAATTTGAGTTACTATGATGTGACCTAATGTTTCTCCGGGAAACATGTAAATTTGATGTTAAGGGTAGAGTCCCCTTGCCCTCTTTTTCAGCCTCCAGGTAAGACTAACAAGTAGGGCTGCTTTCTCTTCCCGATACAGCAGGCATTGCCTCGCAACGCTGGATTGGGCTTTTTTGGTAATAGCAAGAAGCTGGAGTCTTTCCAAAGAATAAAAGCCTTCCTTAAAGAAGAGACATTCTCTAGGTACTGGCTGTGAAAACAAGTAGAGGCCTCTTAAGCAGACATAATGGCAACCCTTCCTTCAATTCTCCCCAGGAATGACAGCATTAGCGGTTTGAATATATTAAAGGCCGGATCACTCTATCCCCACTCCAGGCAGATCAAATATATACATATTTTTAATTCCTTGCCCTTGGTCAACCAACAAAAGGGGATTGGGACTGAAATCCCACATGAGTCTCCTTGTAATTTAAAGCCCACTTTGCTGAGACAGGATTAGGCAAGATAAAGGAAAAAGCAAGAAAATGAACACAAACACAATTAGACTAAACCAGCCCTGGAGTCAAGTCATGTGAAATTTCCAATAGAAAAATATTTAATTATGCCATCATGACCAAAATACTTATTAAGTGCCCATTTATATGTGACGCTGGACTGAGAAGATATACAGAAAAAGGCAGACTTGGTTTCAGCCCACTAGACAGACAATAATGAAACAGAGAGATATTCAGGATGGGAATTAAATACATTAATGAATATTTACATTCAGTGCAAATGTAGCCCCCATAGAGCAGGCTTGAAACTCGAATAACTAAAGAACAAAGCTCTGGACTGTTCTCACTTGGATGTGTTGGATGCAGAAGGTTTGGGGAGGAGGATAAAGGAGGTTACTTGGATCTGTTATTCTCTCTGTGATATACATGATGTGCTATTTCTCCAATGGGGAAGGTGTATGGGTAGTGTCAGGTGGAGAGGGAGGAAGTCCAAGACTTACACCGCCTGGAAGCTGTTCTCTTTCTGCTCCAAACCAGAGAAACACAACCAAGCCCATGCTTCTCTCCGTAGCATACACTGATATAGGTCACAGCAAGTGAGTCATTGAACTCCATGAACCACCAGGAGTCCCTCTAAATGGGGTGGAGCAAGGGTTTTCTCACCCCAGGCCATAGAGATAAGAGAGGCAAACTAGGCCTAAAGCTAAGCTTAAGGCTTAGAAACCAACTGAAGGCATCCAAAAGTTTGCCAAACCAAAGGAGCTAGGGGTGCAAAGTAGGTATGAAGTAGAGAGCCAGGAATCCAGAAACCTGGAGATGGGTGAAAGAAAATGGGTTGAGAAAAAAGAGGAGAAATTTGGAGCAATTACTTAGAACAGTTACAATCATTTGAAGCTTGTTTTTAGGCTGGTATATGCTGAATTTGAAAAGTTAGATGAGTCATGGAGGTAATGATAAGTGGTGACTTTGTAGGGCACAAATTGGAAGTTCCAGCATTGAAAAAATCTGTGCAATAGCCAATTAGGAACCTAGAGCTAGAGGATAGTCCATATCCAAACCAAAGTGTTACCTTTGAGAGATTAGGGAAATAAGATGTGAAAATTCTCCAAGAGTGCTGGCTCTGATGCAAAGTGTTTCTTTCATCACAGACAGGTGTGGGGTATGGAATTAGCTGGAACACAGACAAAGGCTAAGAAGAAGACAAATCTAAAAGGACACAGGATCTTTTTCTAAAGCACAACTCCTAAAATGTTTTACCTCACTAAATCCAATGGGAAATTTTCAATCCTTGTTTATTTTCTTGGTCACGTTTGATAGAATGGATGAGTGTTACCCTCTTGAAAACTTTTGGCATTGGTTCTGTGACATAACATTCTTCTGGCTTCCCTCCTCACTTGATATCAGTTTCTTCTATGGAGTCCATAGATGGCCTTCAGATAGTTGAATGAACTTCTAAAATTGTGTATGAAATATTGCTTGTTTGTACTTGAACATTTTTTCCCTTTGGAAAGGAGTTTTAAGCTTTCTGGATCCTCAAAGTAGTCCTCCTTCACTCCCGACAAGTTAAGAATCACTACTCTATTCACTGCTCTTGGATGATGTTCTTCTTTTCTGAGGCTTCAGTTAAACTCTCTATGACAAAGATGTCTGAATCCATATCTCCAGCCTGTTTCTTTCACCTGTGCTTTAGATACACATATCTAACTCTACTGGAAAACACCACCTGGCACATAAAATTCATCATGTTACAGATCAAATTTATTATTTTTTTCCTACTGGCCTCAATTCTCCTCCTTTACCTGTGTTTTCTACTTTGATTAATGATATTCTGTTTTCTTAAGTCTCCCCCAAAGTAGACTTTGAGACAAAGATTTGAGTGTAGTATATTTTAGAGCTGATCCCAGGAAGCATCGTGAAAGAGTAGGGAAGTGGGGCTGGGTAGGGAAAATGGTCAATAAAGTGTAAATAATCACACCAGAAACCACTGTGGGAAACCAACACTTATTCCTACTGAGAAAATTCTGTGAACACTATAGAACATATGACTAAAGCTGGGATATTTCCATACCAGCTCCTACCAATCATTTGTTGAGGACTGCTTTCCATGGGTGTTACTTCTCGAGCACTGCTGGCTTCCTGCATGTATGGGCAAAATGTGCTTCAGCGGCCAGAGAAAGACCTTAGGTGAAGGAATGTAGGGGCTGCGAGTTGGAAATTTGGGTGACATTTTCCAAAGGGGTAAAGGCAAGAAGACATGAGTGGGGCACCAACAGCATATATTGCAGCCATTCACCCAGTGGGTCAGGTTAGAAACCTGAGCATAATCCTTTATTTCTTGCGTCTTTTTCATTCCTCATGTGCAATTATTCAGCAGGGACTGTTGATTCTATCTCCGAACAGCTTTCAAATTCATCTACCTCTCTCTTTAATCCCTATTCCCTCTCAGTTCAAGCCACCATTTTCTTTCACCCAGACATTCCACAGCATCCACTTTAATTATTTATTTTTAAAGAGCGAGTGTTTTTTCTCTCTCTTTGCATTCTTGTCTCAGTTTATGAGATGGGAACTTCTGCTGGTTTTTCTTCCCTCAGGGAAATTCCGGTGAATGCCAGCACTGCTACCATCTCCATGAAGTTTAGTGGAGGAGACCCTAACAGCTTTTGATTCCTCACCACTCCTGACTTCAATGTCCCACAAAGAGTATTGAATTTGTCTCAGGGATGGTATTGGGGTAAAGGTCATTGTTCAGCATGGGACTTTCTCTTTCTCACCCAAGCAATGCCCTCCACCTGTCTGCCTATGAAGTAGCACCTTCTCCTTTCCATTCCTGCTTCCATGCGGTAAACTAAGCAGAGAAAGTCCTCTCTACCTTAAAATGGAGTTTGTATATTTCAAATTCATCCAATTAGATAAACTCAGTTCAAAAGGAGGAAATGGGAGGAGCTATTAGAACTTGGGTGCCGGTGTCTATCAGGGTAATGTAAGTCAAAATCACAGTGAGATATCAAATTCACACCTGTTATAACAGCTGTTATCAAAACATCAAAAGATAGTAAGTGTTTCCCAGGATGTGGAGAAATTGGAACCTTTGTACACTGTTGGTAGGAATGCAAAATGATGCATCCACTATGGAAAATGGCATGGAGGTTCATCAAAAAATTAAAAATGGCACTACCATATGATCCAGAAATCCCACTGCTGGGTGTTTATCTGAAAGAATTGAAATCAGGATCTTGAAGAGATATCTGCACTGTCATATTTGTTACAGTACTATTTACAATCATCAACATGTAGAAACAACCTGAATGTCCATTGACATATAAGTGTATGAAGAAAGTGTGCTTTATACATGCAATGAAATATTATTCAGCCTCAAGAAAAAGGAAATCCTTCCATATGTGACAACATGTATGAAACTTGAGGACATTATGATAAGTGAAATAGTCACAGGACTAAATATTGTATAATTCCATTTATAGGAGGAATCTAAAATAGTTCAACTCATAGAAGCAAACAATAGAAGGGTAGTTGTCAGTACTCAGGAGGAAGGGTAAATGTGGAGTTGCTGTTCAATGGATATGAAAATTCAGTTTTGTAAGACAAATAAATTCTAGAGATCTGGTGTAAAACATTGTGCCTATAGTTAATAATACTGTATTGTACACTTAAATTTGTTAAGAGGATAAATTTAGGTTAAGTATTCTTACCACATACAAACATGCACATGGAAGTGTCCAGATGTGGACAATAAAATATATGATCACCCTTCATCTAACCTGTACCTCCCCTTGGCTTAACTTACTTAATCTTGCCTTGGCTTTCCTTCCTCCTGTCATTGCCAATCTTCTTCCCCTGCTCTCTCAACTTCAGCCTGTTTTTATCCTGCATTCTGCTCTGCCTTACCTCTCTGTGTGCCCTCAGCCAGAATATGCTTCTGTGCCTGCTAACCCCTACTGCTTTTTGGGCCATAGCTTTGTTATCATTCCCTTTGGCAAGTCTTTCCTCACCATCTTAACCTAGGTTACTGCTCACAGCACTCTGTGGTTTCCATATTATGACATGTGTCACACTGCATTGCAATTGCCTATGAGGGTATCTATACTCCTGCTAGACTATGAATTCCATTCAGACAGGGATTGTGCTCTATTGGCCTTTCTGTACCCAACACTTGGTGTAATTTACTCTCTGCACGTGTTAGATTCTCTGGAGATAATTGTTGAAAAAAGAAAATGTATAGAAAACCAAGATGTAACCTCATTATATAAGTTCCATAGTTTATTAATGTAGTACGAGAGTCAGGTGGATGAATTTTGAAGTACATTTCTTAAAAATTACGAGGCACTTTAAATACAAAATTCCTGTACAGGCAAGGGGTAATGGCTATGACCTGGAGTGGGTTGAGCAAACTTCGTGGGGGAAGAAAGGACTTGAAGAATGAATTGACTTAACATTGTAGAAAGCATGGAGGACACTCGAGTGGGCCAAGGCACACGGACCCTTGACTTGAACCTAGCATGTTCAAGGGACAGTGAGAAGAGCAGTTTGCTTCAAAAACACTAGCAGTAAATCAAGATGGAATCCTAAAATGTGTTTAAATAACCCACAGAAAGGCAAGAGAAGATAAACATGGGAATAGGAAATAAAGAAAACAAATAGAAAACAAGTCATAAAATGGCATTCTTATGCCCTAACATGCCAACCTTAATAGTTAACATAACAATAACCTTAACAGTAAAATACTGTAAATGTACCAGCTAAGAGACTGAGTGAACAAAGAACATAATCCAACTATATACTTTCTACAAGAAACTCACTTTAAATATAATAGCATATGCAGGTTGAAAGTTAAAAGAATAGAAAAAGATACACCATGTAAACATTAATATTTTTTAAAAAGCAGGAGTGGCTAGTTAATACTGGTCAAACTAAACTTCAGAGCAAAGGAAATTACCAGGGACAGATAGGGGCATTACCTAATGATGAAAAAAATCAATCCACTAAGACATAACAATTCTAAATGCACACACACAAAGCAACAGAGCTTCAAAATATGTGATGCAAAATCTGAGAGAGCTGAAGAGAAATGTGTAGGTAAATGCATAATTATAGTTGGAAAATTCAATGCTGCACTCTCAAAAATTGATAGCACTGCATTAAAAGGATAAGAAAGAAATATTGTGTGTATTAGAGTTGTCCAGAAAAAAAGAACCAATATTTTATACACATAAATTGTGTGTGTGTGTGTGTTTGTGTGTGTGTGTGTGTGTGTGTGTGTGTGTGTGTGTGTGTGTGTGTGTGTGTAGGGAAGGGAGAGAGAAGGGGAGAGAGAAAGAGGTATATTAAAAGGTATTGGCTCATGCAGTTGTGGAGGCTGAGAAGTCCCCTGATCTGCCATTTACAGGCTAAAGACCTCAGAAAGTTGGTGGTGTAGTTGTAAGGCCTGAGAACTAGAGGGCTGATGATACAGAGTGCAGCCTAGGTCTGAAGACCTGAGAACCAAGAGTGCTGAGGGCAGGAAAAGATCAATATCCCAGAGCAAGTAGTCAGTCAGAGGGACCATGAATCCAATCTTCCTCCACTTTTTTGTTGTATTCAGGCCTTACCTGATTAGATAAGGCACATGCACATTGGGGAAGGCCATCTACTTTACTTAGACCCCAATCCAAATGCTAATTTCTTTAGGTAACACCCTCACAGATACACTCAAAATAATATTTAATGAACTATCTGAGCATCTCATGGCTCAGTCAAATTTTATGACACATAAAACTAACCATCACATTGTGAACAACTGTATACTCATAAAATCAACAACTTAGATGAAACAAAGCAATTTCTCAAAAAGTACAAACTACCAAAACTCACCAAGATGAAACAGATAATCTGAATAGACATAATATTTTTAATTGAAAGCTTTCAAAAAAAGTAATCTCTAGGCCTAGATGGTTTCATTGGTGGATCCTACCAAATGTAAAGAACTAACACAGTTTACACAATCTCGCCTGAAAATAAATTATTATGGATGTTTTAAGCCACCAAGCTTTGGTGTGGATTGTTATATAACAACAGATAACTGAAACACCAGGCCATTTACATTGTCTTCTAATGATCTTATTCCTTCTGTAACCCATGACAGTCCAAACTGGCTCCTTCCTTGAAGATGAGCTAGTATATTAATTATGGAGAATGTGGCTAGTCTATATGCAGTTGTTCAGTTTCTACACTTGGCATATAGTTGACTAGTTCCTTACTTACATTGTTCTGTAATTTCTGTTTCTAAATGTTTCTGCTTCATGTTATGCAATTTAGAAACTCTTCCTAGGACACACTGAAGTAAAGTAAATCTCAAAGCATACTCCAGCTGTTGTCATCTCAAATCCCTCTATCTTTCTGCCTTAGAACTCTGCTCTGCTCAGCGTGGCCATGGAGCATCTTTGAATCTTATGGTAATGGAGAATCTTAGGTTGGTTTTCATTGTTATAACTGTTATTTACTGCTAACATTTAGTGACTACTTGCTATGTATCAGGACTATACCTGTATTCCTCCACAGTTTTTTATGTCTGCGCCTGTTGGCAGTTCTGGGTTGGAGATGTCTGCAGTCTGGTGTACGTGAGGATCAATAAGGAAACCCAAGAAACTCATTGCTGGGTCATTCCTCAAGTCCCAAGATCCCTAGGCATTTCACTTTCTTCTTTCCACCTTTCAGAGTTTTCCTATACCCAGTTACTATGTTGTGTTATATACTTGGTTATGTTCAGGTTTTTATTTTAATTGTAAGGAGAAAAGACCTGAGATGAATGGAACTACTCCATTTTGGCCAGAACTAGAAATCCATAACCATTTATTTAGCTTATGAATCTACAATTTGGTCAAGATTCAGTGAGGAAGGCTTATATCTGCCACTTACATTGTCAGCTGGGGTGACTCAAATGGAGGCTGGAGGATCCACTTTGAAGATGGCTCATTCCCATGACTGCCAAGTTGGTGCTGGCGGTTGGCTAGGAGCTGATCCAGGGCTGAGGGCTGAGAACTTGGTTTTCTTCCAGTCTGGTAGCTGGGTTCTAAGGGCAGCCATCTCATTATAGAAGAAAAACTGCATTATCTTTTATAATAGCCTTAGAAGACACATAGTATCACCTCTGCCTTAGTCAAAAGCAAGTCCTGATTCAAGGGGAGAGAATGTAGCTACCAGTCTCTCAATGGGATGATTATTGAAAATTCATTATAAGAAACCAGGTGGCATGGCAGATATTGTTGTGGCCATTTTGGAAAGTATTAATATAATCTGCCATACCTGGAATTAAAATAATAAAAGGAGAAGGCAGTCTGTCAGGCCTGGGGCAGAGATGATTGTTGGTCCTCCCTCAGATAAGAGGTTCTTAAATGGGGAGAGCTTGGAATTTTTTTTTAATGTAGCAATTGAGAGCATGGGCTTTTGAGTCACTTGTCATGGGTTCAAACATCATCTCCCACTTCTTGGTTGTGTATCCTTGGACAAGTTGATTTATCTTCCAAAGCCTCATTTTCCTTATTTTCAGGATGATAGTAACAATAAATACTACATAGGGTTTTGTTAGTATTTAATGGGTTAATGAATAGAAAATACTCAGCACAGTACCTGGCCCATACAAAAGTATCAAGCTATGGTGATTATTAAAGCTTTAGATGTACATATCACAAATACATACATCATATGCATTACTAGAATTTTAAATTATATTTATCATATGAATTTATAGAGCTACACACATTATGCTTTGTTATTAAAGTTGAATTCAGTTATTTTCAATGAACATTTTGTTTTTCATCATAAAGTCCCCTGTTAACGAATCCCTCTAGGTATCATTAAATATAACTAATTCAGACAGGAATTTCCAGAACAAAAATTGCTGCCAAGATCTTGGTACACTGAGTTGGGAGAGGAGAGGAGGTAAGCTCCTCTCTCACAAAAAGCTGGCTGCGTTCATTAACCACTTGGACACCCATGAATATCCCACATCTTTCACTACTGCAACACCTACACAGAGTAGATGCTCTTTAAATGTGTCAGTGGCTTTAAATTCACATTAATATCAGTCTCTCAGAAAACCCTTGGTTGCAGATTGCTAGCAATTACATATCTAAAAATTTCTCAGTAGGGAAGAGCTGGATAATAATATCACTTAATCAGAAGATACCAGTGGTCTAGCTGTGACTGTGTTTGCAGAAGTCCTAGCATCTCATCAAATTCTGGGCCTACTAGATTAAGCAAATGCCTGAAATTCTGATGCTCTGAATATGAATTTCCTGATCAACCAGTTACTCTGATGCAGGCCCCAGATAAATCTCCAGAGCTCTGTTTCCCTTCGTGCAAAATAACATTCTCCTTCTTCACCTCTCATTTCTCTTGCTTAGTGGAGAAAGTGATATCTTTATGACCCTAAGAGGCAATGCATGATTTAGAACAGCTAAGTAAAGAGAGCCATAAACAATGGTTGGGATGCAGAGCACTCGCCACCTTCTAATTTATTTCCTCTCCATCTGACTTTAGATGGAAAAGTAAAAGTTGCTGTTTATTTGCAGGAACAATATTTTTATGTCTCAGCTTTATCAAGCTAGATTTGAGTCTGTTTAACATACATTTCTGAGTTAAATCTCAATTCCAACTAAATTTTCTAAGATGAAAGTATAAATTAAATGAAAGTTGGACAGGGTAAATATTTCAGTAAAAGTATCTATATTGCAGCCTCTGTTGAGGCTTTTGGTCCGCTGTGCTCAACGTACTCAGAAGAAGGTGGATAGGCTCTTTCTCCTGTCGCCCAGACTCTAGTAAACCAGGCTGTGTTGACCTGCCAACCTCTTCATATTATGAGATGCTTCCTACGCCAGACCTTCCCTTCTTTCTGCCACTATTTTGTGTGTCTAGCCTACTATCTTGGTTTGGTTGATCTTCCCCCCACCCAAAAGCAGACCCTGAGATGGGGATTTAGAGGAAGATTGAAACATGCCCAGGAAACATATGCAGGAGAGAGAAGTGAGAAGGAAGGATGCCAGTAAAAGCGGCATTAATGAGAGAGTTACCTCTGTGGGCAACTGGGGAGCATTCCTACTCAGGATTCCCTGAGAAATTATGTGGAACACTCCTCAGAATTGAGAAGCAAGAAATGGAGTACTTATCTGCCAACTCCCATCTCTCTTTGGTTGAGGGCTGCTCCCGGTGCTGTTAACTCCCTGACAATTTCAGCCTGTCCTGCAGGTAGGCTGAGAATTCTTTCGTAGTCATAGAAAGCCCTTAGGCAGAGTCACAAGTGTTTGCCATAGAAAGTCACTGTAGGTGTACAGATGACAATAAGGAAACTGTCCACTGAAGCTGGGTGGGTCAAGGGAGTATGAGTGGGGCACCAACAAAGCAGCTACAACACCTATATTCTGCTTCCTTCATCCCTTTTTACTCCTATCTCCCACCCCAACACCAGGCCCACTCTACCTTGCCTTTCAAGTTTCATTTCAATTAGCTCAGTTCCATTCAGCAACATTCCCTATTGTCTCACACCATCCAAACTCACATGTTTAAATACCTGCTTGACCTTTGTAGGTGTTTACTTTGTGATCCTTGGAATAAATAAAAATGTAGACATGGCTGATAATGGATAAGGCTTTGGGGAGCCAGAGTAATTGATGTGACTGTGGGTAGGAATAGCAGAAGTTGAGAGTAGGAAAGGAGATTGGGACCACATCATGAGGCATGGGGAATTTTGTTAAGGAATGTGAGCTGCATTATATATTTCATGATGAAGTATGGATTTTAAGTAGTGTGATCAGATAGGCACTGGAGATAGATAACTTCAGAGCAGCATGATAGGAATAGTAATTAGTGTGTGTGCAAGTGTGCGTTTAAATCACTCTGGGTAATTTTGATGTAGCTCCTAGTTTTGAGATCCATTGACACACAGGATGAAAGGAAGGGGAAGACAATGAAAGCAGACATTAGTGAGGGAATATGATGGTTAGTTTTATGTGTCAACTTGTCTGGACTACAGTATCCAGTTATTCAATCAGACACTAATCTAGGCATCGTTATGAAGGTATTTTGTAGACATGATTAACATTTACAATCAGTTGACTTCAAGTTAAGGAAAATATCTTCCAGAATCTGGGTAGGCCTTACCCAATCGACTGAATGGCCTTAAGAGTAGAACTGAGGCTTCCATGAGGAAGAAGAAATTCTGCTTGTGGACAGTGGTGCAGCTCCTGCCTGGTGGCTTCTAGTCTGCTACCTATCTATAGATTTTGGACTTGTCAGTCCCCATAATCATGTAAGCCAA